>NC_056737.1:856751491-856806491 GCF_019279795.1 Protopterus annectens | reverse complement strand
AGGGCATTGGAGTCATTACATACCGGTTGGGGTGGGTATGTTGTTTATTGTTGGAGATATGGTGGGGGGGAGAGAAAGATGTCAATTAACAACTAGTATATTCCTGTAGTCCACATTACTTTCCTAGTCAGTGCTGTTATCTGTACCTTACATGTCTTACTACACTACCCTATAGCCTTAGTTTGGACAGTGATATGGCTGTCGTCACTGTTATACATTAACTGGTTTTACCTGCAGTATACACCTCTTACCTGGTATACCTGTGGAGGGAATGTATGTTAACATTAACTGTTTCTAGACATACTCCCAGATTCCAGGTTGATGTTGCACACATAGCTATCCAACTCTTTCTGCACAGACTCTGGCCATGTGTTGACCACATGCAGGTGTACTGGGACATATCTGGAATATTGCCCTTTTCAACCATTAGTGACTTTACACACACATATAAATGCTTTCCTACACAGTTATATTATGTAGCGCAGTGTGCGTGACAGTGATCAGTGATACTTTATTATTCAGGGAACCTGCAACACTCACAATTCCCTACAATACCAGAGTAAATAGTACCAGTACAGGGTATAATGTTTTTTTTTATTTCTCAGCACAGTGTTCATATCTGATGTACCTGTGTGAGCAATGTTTGTTAGCACTACCTGAATGCTGCCACACAAAGTTCCAGACTACACATTAGTATTGTGCACATACATCTCCCTCTGCTACTGTACACAGTCTGGCCACTGCTTGACAAGATGGGGGTGTAAATGGGACACACCTGGCTTCTTAGTCTCATAAGGTTTTGGGGAGTTGCTAATGTGCCAGCTTTGTTCTCATAGATGTGTGTCAATCAGTTGTATTTCCTGTTTGCTGCCTGCACATCTGGGATCATTCCTCTGATTTCCCAGGGGGACAGGTTGACAGGCGACAGATATGGGCCACTTTACTGGACATTCTGGACATATCTGTACAGTTGTGGGGTATGATTCTGTATGCAGACTACTACCACTGGCAGGATTCGAACCATGGCTGTGTGTGCTAAAAAAACAACAGGTCACATCTCAGTTGCATGTGCTATTTGGGCTTTGTTGTCTGCATTTCCCCTGTTTTCTGTCTACATGTCTCTCAGTTGTACAAAATTGCCCTGGGGATTACACCAGTCATATACAGGCATTCCTACACATTCTACTTATGGTACACAGTGTGGGTAATGCTTAATACAACAGTACTATTACATGATTGCAAATCTACATTACCATATGATACCAGAGTATACACATGCAGTCCAGAAGTTAGACCTTTATTGTCAGGCTATTATGCTTTTATTTATATACAAACTATATGAGACTCCTCCTGCCATATTATCCGGTGTATACAGTACTTGCCTTAAACAATACAGGTTTTATACAGGCTATTAATTTACTAATACTTTTATATTTATTTCCTATGACAGTAAATGCGAGAATATTACTGACCTGCCTCGCATTGCAACCTCTCCAGGTGACTTCCATGGGCCTCCTGGTTCACGGCCCGCTCACTTGCAGCTGTGGAAGACATAAAAGGAATATTTAGCCATACCTATCCATGATATACATGAGCTGGCAATTAATACACACATAGTGGGGTGATACTTACACACAGCTGGTACAGCCCCTGCCATTCTAGTCTCTTGGATCCACTGGTCCAAGAGGTCCCCTTTATGCCACTTCAGGTCAGCATAGTGATGCCTGACCTGCTCACCAGTTTGGGGGTATGCCAGTGGCACTGGTGAGGTCACGGGTGAGACAGTCCTAGGCTTCCGCCTTATATTGAGAACCCTGGTACTGGCCCTGCAGCAGTCTTTGGTCATGGTCTTTGACAAGGAGTTCTGCCATGACTCTGAACTCCTGGATGCACCAGCGTTGCACCTGAAAGGGCACACCCTCTCCCCTTCCTGACATAGTGCTTGCAAGGGAAGCTACAACCAGTTATGAGATGTATTCCCACCTCCTGGGTTTAAGTACGGCCAATTTCGTGCACTTTTTCTTGATTGGCCAGTTTTGAAAAGGCTATGCTATGGGCAAACCTGCTTACCTAAGGTTGCCATTATTTAAAGGGCTATAACACTGGGCACATTGAGTTAGCTGGCCTACACATTGCTTACACCTCCTAAGCTGGCCTGTGCAATGCTTAGTGTTGCTTACATTTCACTTTGCATTATATTTCCTTTTTGGCATTGATTTATTATTCATTACATCATATATGTATGCCTGGTATCCATGATTCATGTGTACGTACACTGTATGGGATCCTTGTGTTTTATTGGGGACTTCAACTTTCTATTACAATTACACCTGACTTCTGGGCTTACTGCTATACTCCAGTTCACATATTTATGTTATGTAGTGAGTTATGGAATATATGTTTGTATACTCATTCCTTTCACAGGTTCAGTTTGAATTTACTATAGTGAAGACTTGTTTGCTGATACCTCATTCTTCTGTATGGCTCTGCTGGCTTGGTGGTTAACTACTGTGACTCTAGTGAATAGGATCCTGGGTTCAAGATCTGCAAGGCTGTTTATTTTGTTGATGGGCAGAACAAGGGTCGTTGGATACAGAGTGATTAAGGCACTTTTGAGCATTTGTAAGTGGGTTTGCATGGGTTTGCGCGAGGGTAAGCAATGCTAACCTCCGGTTACATATGCTTACAGAGAGTTAGCTTCTGAATTGCTTAAACTGTGTGTACATTGCTTATCCCCAGGCAAACAGGCTTAAACTCACTTACTAGTGCTTAAATATGCTTAATAGCTAAGGTGTTTGCCTTACAAACACAAGGTGCAGGGTTTGAGTCTCACAGGGGATACATGGCTAGGCTTAAAATGGCTCTCAAGGCCAGTTAGCTTAGTACTAAACTATGAACCTATGAACTATTGGTGCTTAAACCTGCTTACTAGTGCTTTATTCATTATGACACTGACACTTCACATGTGTATTTCCTGCAGTACTCCAGTTCATAAATATATGTTATTTAGTGGGTTATGCAGTGAAAATATTGGTCATAACGTGCTTTGCCATGGAAAGTGGTATGTGCTGCAGTGGTACTCGAACCAGGAATGCCTACTCGTATTTCGAATGCTCTGCCCACTACACTATTGCTATGCTGCTTCATTTGCATATATCTTCCTTGTTATCCTCTTCAGCCATTTAAGCTGAATTAACTATAGCTAAGTGATGGGCACACCCGCGTACCTATGGTTAACTTTAATCAGATTTTTTAAAAAAATAAAACAAAAGGTTTGTTCATTTTATTTGTATTTACTTGCTGTTGTACACCAGGGAGGATGTTGGTGGGGATATGCAGACACCTATGAGCAGTCTCGCTCATTTCTTAGCCCTTTCTGCTGTTCTTTGTTGTGGGGGCATGTATATTCTGAGAGCTCTGATCTCAGACACGCCCCCTGCACTCTTACACGCTCCATATACGATTAGGAGCTCAGGCAGCACGCCTCATTAATATGCATGGTGCGCTGCCATCCTGCTCCTAAACACCCGCCTCCATACAGAACTAAGCTAGTCCTGCACGGAAGAATAGCAAATCCGGGGGAATGCATTATATCAGCATGTTTCTAGCTTGAACAAATAAAAAGCCTTGAAGAATTTCAAGTAATCACCAGCCAAGAACACTTTATTTGTAAAAAATCCTTAATGCTGAAATTGTGCAGAGCATTTTCGTCCGAGTGTCACCCAGACTTCTTCAGAAATAAAACAATTGACACAATGATTATGAACATATTTATACCCTAAACTTAATTAACCATTAAGACAATTAACTTTTAAAATATATTAACAATTGACTGTTGATACCATAAAAATGGGGGAATGAAGTATATGGATAAAAAATGTGTGTCTCATTACATTACATTATAAAAAGTATATGTGTATACGAACATTTAAAAACAATAAACATTTGATAGATGCTATAAATATATATATATATATGAATACAATTAATATGAACATGAAGCAATACAGATATCTAATATAATATAATAAATATAATTTAAAAACATAAAGAAATAAATACAATACAATCATTTACAATTTAGTTGATTTTAATTTGAGTAGTGGTAAAATGGAAATGGAATCATTTAATCCTGGGGTTCTATTGGCTTCCAATTTAATTTGCCAAAGAGTCTCCCTGTGTTCTAATTTGATTTCCCAGGGCCCCCCCGATGTCCTTAGAAACCATTTCAATTACAAAAAAATAAAACTGAGCATTACTACATACTAATGTATGCCTATAAAGTGCATTTGTTTTGTTTTTCTTACTAACATCATTAATATGTTCATAAATTCTGTGTTTTAAATGTCGCTCAGTTTTACCCACATAAAATGCATCACAACATCTACATATAGCAATGTAGACCAGCCCTTGTGAATTACAATTACAATAATTATTAGTACTAATAGTTATACCTTTAGCCTGTAAAGATAATTCTTTACCTTGTAAAATGTATTTACATTGATTACAGGCACCACATTTAAAGGTCCCTTGCCTTCTAAATGAGAAAGTACTCAAATTAGCAGCTTGTTCTAATGCATTTTTAATATTCTGTCCCTTCTTGTATACAACTTGGAGGGGTATGTTTTTGAACACGTCTAAGTCAGTAAATTCTGAAAATCTCTTCCATTCCCTATCCAAAATAGTCCTGATTTGATATGCATTATTACTAAAATTGGTAACAAAAGCTCTACTAAAATCAACCTGACCGTTATTCCGTGTGGGAGCTACTGAATAGGGAGACAGACCTTTGCCAAGTACTGGTGAGAATCTATAATTTCTCCCTAAAATAACTTGTTGTATATCAAGGATGAGATCTAAAGGGTATCCTCTATTCTTGAACATTTCCTGCAAAGTCTGGCATTCCTTGATAAAATCTTGATCTTGTGGTGTCATACGACTGACACGGACATATTGCCCTTTAATTATACTCTTTTTCTGAGACATGGGATGATCACTACCATAACTGATAGAAGTATTAGAAAATGTAGGTTTTCGATAAACCACAGATTTGAATCCGTTATCAATACAAGATACAGTTACATCTAAATAGTTAAATGAAAATGTTGAAATGTGTTGAGTAAACTGTAAAAAATTAGTAGTTTGTTTCAAATATAACATAAATTGTTCAAGTTGAGACATATCAGATGTCTAGAAAATACAAATATCGTCCAGGTAACAGACATATAAATTCCAGTATTGTGCATATATACAATCATGTATAAATTTTTTTTCTCCCAAACAGATATCTACATAAGTAGGAGAGCAACTAGCTCCCATAGCAACACCTTGTTCTTGCCGAAAAAACTGTCCTTCAAAAAATGGAAAATTGTTTCTAAGTACCAAATCAGCTAGTTCTAAATAAAGAAAGACATCATTTTCAGAAATGTCAGGACGCATTCTAAGTGCTTCTTCTAACCATGATAACCCCATATCATGTGGAATAACTGAAAACAAGTCCACTATATCTATGCCGAGAAAAATAAGTCCATCAACACAATATTCAGATTTAATTTTGGCTAAAAATTCCCAAGAGTCCTTAAGAATGTGTGAACAACCCCCCACAGAGTCTTTAGTTTTCAGTCCAAAAACTTGGCAATAGGAGCCACCTTGGAACCTTCAGAAGCCACTATGGGTCTAAATGGGGGATTGTCAATATTCTTGTGGACCTTGGGTATGCCAAATATAGTTGGTACCCTAGGACAATTATTTGTTAAATAAAAATGTACTTGTGAATGAATGACCCCTTGGTCAAAAAGATCCTTTAGGGCCAAATCAATTTTTTTATAAGCTACATTGATCTCATTGATGGATACTAAACTGTATCTACGTTCATTATTTAACAAAGAAAACATTTTTCTTTATAAATATGAGAACTATTCCGCCACCTTTATCGGGTTCCATTATACAAACCTCATGATTGCAACATAACTGTTTCAACAAAACATTCTCCTCTTTAGTCAGATTATGATTAATATGCATATTAGATGGGTTCTTGTATAATTTTCTTATTTCCTCTTTTAGTACACTTTCCAAATTCTTTAACTGAGGATGTAACTGTGGATTAAAGGCACTACTCTTTTGGGGCATGTCTGCATTAAAAGTATAACAATTGCCTTGAAAAAAATGTTCTAAATTTAATTTTCTAATAAACAATTTAATGTCTAAAATGACTTGTGATAAATAACCATTTTTTCAGGGTATATATTTAAACCTTTAGTGAAAAGACTAAAAAAATCTTGGGTAACTTCCAAAGAACTATAATTAAAAATATGAAAACCTCACAGGCTTACAATGTGATTATCATTGTGTATACTAGATGAACTAGCAGTAGAAACATCTACCTTTTGAAAGGTCTGTTGTAGAGTAAAAGCATTGTAGCTACAGGTCACTCTGTATGTACTTCTCCTAAAAGTTTGCATCTTGAACTAAAAGGATGGCTAGAAGAGGTGGCAGTGACAGGGAGATACTTAGATTGGAATTTCCTGGGAGCTCCAAACTTGACATTTGCTTCGGGGAGCCCAGAATGCTAACTTCGACCCTGCCTGCATCCTTCACATAAATGCTAATTAGTGCTTCATTATATGCTGTTTGACTATGAGTCCCAGCATGCGTTGTAGATTAGTGGATTGTCAGATGTGTTTTCAATAAATGTGAGTTTCAAGGGAATAGTTGCTTGCTGTTGCTCATGCAAAGTCTGTTTTCATTGTAAGACTGTTTTGTTTAGCAAATGGCTGTCGGGTCTATATTAAAACACCGAAGTCTTAAAACTTCGAATGTTCTAATATCGACCCCTATTCAGCGAACGCTGAAAATATCAAACATGCAGAACAGTAAATTTTTTTCCCAGGGAAAAAAATTGCTGTTCTGAAACACATAAACACAACACAAGCACACCAAAAAAACAGCAATCCACACACATCCACTTAAAATCCTACATCTAACCCTACACTAAACTGTACATACACTAGTATCCATCCACTTACCTTAACCCAAACCCTAACCCTAAGGTCCGTCACTATTGCACACTCACCTCACCTGTGCCCTAACCCTAACTCACCTACCCCGCCCAAACCCTAACGTCTGTCACAATCGCACACTTACCTGACCCGCGCCATAGCCCTAACTCACCTAACCCATGCCCTAACCCTCACGTCCATACAATTGCACACTTACCTGAACCCGACCCGTAACTTTCCACCACAGTGCTGTAAATAGCAAAGCGACAGAAATGGCCAACCAAATTCTTTCCCTAGGAAAAAATTTGGTGTTCTGCAACTTCGCTATTTTCAGAGTTCGCTGAATAGGGGTTGATATTAGAACATTCGAAGTTTTAAGACTTCGGTGTTCTAATATAGACCCTGGCTATCAATGTTTTTTTCTGTAAAATGTGAAATAAAAGTTTTTAAATCTCTGTGATCACTGTAGAAGTAGAAAAAATAATATCCACACTGGTGGGTCTGAACAGTGTTTTATGATACTTGAGGAGCGATAGCCAAGTAATGGGATACTGGAATGTCTGCACTCTGCAGGGAATGGGGGACCCAATCCATATACCTAGGGCCTCATTTGACCATAATCCATGTCTGGTCAGGGACACCATCATCCTTCACAAGCACATAACCATCTTGAGAGTCCTCTAAGCCTAAAGTTTAGCAATCTGAAACTTACAAGGGGCATACCTCTCAAATTCTTTGCTTAAGAACCAGGTATAAAGCCTATAATAACTGGGAGACAAAGGCCAAAATTCAGTGGCAATTTTAAATATTATTCTAATTCCCTTAAAAAAAGTTAATAGAACAACAGGGCTTGTATCAACATGCATTTTCTAAACAATAAGACATATGAAACTGCAATGTCTGACATTATTGACTAATTGTAATCCTTAGCAGTTTACAGAAAATCAAAATTTGTTATGAAGAACAAGGCAAAAGTCTGACACAAAATCACTGATGTTCTACAAAACCAGAGATTAGTGAGAGGTATGAAAGGAGCAATCACACTGATAAAACCCAAAAGGAAGTTGATTCCTATTAATTTCTTGACTGCTCCTGTTAAAGATTAACCCTACCAGTATTTTGTTTCTTTGGCTTAGTCCAAGGTGAGCAGTCATACTGCTCCACTCTTCTTGCACAGAACCATTGGTACCAGGCCCCCCAGATAGTGTTTAGGCCCAAGATAGCCCAACTTCATTTAAGTGACTGCGGTCACAATGGTGGTGGACCTTAACATTAAAGGGCTGGTGAATTAAAGCCCATTATGATAGTTTTGTATTATAATCTTTTTGTCTGTAAGCCACTGTAAAGGAAGCATCCAATAATAATACACACGCAGTCTCATCCAAAAGAGTATGGGCAGTTACCAATGCAAAGTCCTTGCCTAACAAGTAATATTTCAGGATAGTAAGTGCCTATTTGATTGCAAGATACTCTGTTATGATGGCTGAATAGCATTTCACAGCATTGCTAACCTCTCTGCTGATACAGCAAATAATATGTTTTCCCCATGACTTGAGAAAAAACTGCCTATGCCTACCTCAGAGATATCCATATATACCACTACCTCAGAGATATCCATATATACCAGGAATTGTTTTAAAAACTCTGAGTATCACTACTGGTTTTAAACATACCATATCTTTCATTTACTTAAAGCTACAATCTGTTTCAGTTGTCCACTTAACATTTAGTGGTGCTTTACCATTGTTCAGGTCAGTCAGAGATTAAAAAAGCCTTAACCTCTTTCTTATTGGTTAGCATGGCCAGTTTTGTATAGCTTCCACTCATTTTCAGCCTATAAATATAGTATACCTTAGCCTATTATAAAGCCCGAATAGCAGGCTTCTGAATTGCACTTAGGTAAATTGGCAGTCAATCCATCTTGATGCAGGAAAATTAAAACTGGCTTTAAGGAGATGGGTTTCTCAATCTTCAGAAAATATTACTTCTCCATCCAGAAAAGCTGTGGCAAATCTGATAAGGATTCTTTGAATTTTATCCATCATCAGCCACTGGCATGTTGCAATTGTTCCATACAAAACAAAAGACAGGACACTATAATGGAATAGCCCATCTGGCGAGCAAAATGCCATTTTCCAAACTTTCTAAGACTAGCAGAATTTGTCAACAGCCTTAGCTTAAGTTAGAACCAGAGCAGATAGAAACCTAAAACCTAACCTTATCCAACCTTTCAATCAGTTTGTCCAGGTGGAACATTGTGTATGAATTAAATATATGAATTAAATGTTGGCATGCTATTAAACTTTCTGAAGTTTTTGCAAAACCGTATGTACCCTTCAAACTTGGAAGAAAGTATTATGGGACTGTTTCATTTACTCTGGGATTCCTGTTCCCTTTGTTCTAGGATTTATTTATTCATTTATTTCACATTTGTTAACTGGGATAGTCCAACTGAGCAAAAGTCCTTTTTCAGTGGAGGCATACCTCTCAACTGTACAGATTTTTGCCTCATATTTTTGGTCTATTTTTCATAAAATTGTGTTTTTCTGGCAAATTCATGGCAAATCATTAAAGTCTGAAGTTATAAAATAATGACAAACATTTGAGTTTTGGACTTCATATCCTTCAGAAAATTCATGGTAATGCAAAAGCTGTTATTCTGTCAGCTTCCTAAGTTTGTAAGAGCAATATTTAAAAAAATGTCCCTATTTTAGGGGCTTTGTCCCACTTTTACTTATGGGTTTGGTCCAGATTTCTTGCTTTAAGAGGTTGAGAGGTATGAGTGGAGGCCCGGGGAGAAGAGCTTCACAGTACAAGTAAGCAAGAAAATTTACAAAACTGAAGATGAATACAGTGAAAAATTTACAATAAAACAGTTATGCAACAGTTAAGCAAATGTAGATAAAGCTCCACATTACAATATAGTAAGAGGAATCATAACATTGAAGAAAAAACATAGCAAAGAAATATACAATAAAACATTTTAATGAATTTACATAACACATTTGGTTATCTTCAGAGGGTAATTGTACAATACAGAGCAGTTAAGTGAGTTATGGTAGTAGGGAAGGGAGGACTAGAGCTTCTGATGGATAAAGGGGGATAACAGAGAGAGAGAGAGAGAGAGAGAGAGAACTGAGGAAATGCTAGGGCAAGAGGAGAACTTATTCAAAATAGTATGGATAATGAGAAGTTGGGTAAATAAGAGCTGGTTAGGAAACTCTAGCCAGCTGAGTGTCTGGAGAGTGAGACAGTGGTGTGATCTTGAGGGCAGAATGGCTGCAAATTTAACAATTTTGTTGTAGGTGCTTTTAAGTTTGGAAAGTAGTGAAGACTGTAATTTGGTTAAAATTTGAGAGTTGTAAAAGATGTTGGGGAGAAGGTAAGCTTGGGCTAGTGAGATCCTAGAGGTGGGTGTGAGGAACCTTTTGTTTCTATAGAGCAAATCAAGCTTTTGGTGGGTTTTCTTGATGCAGATATGTAGATGAAGGTCAAATTTTAGTTGATTGCCCACTATTATTCCAAGCAGTTTTGCGTGTGATTCAGCTATGATCATAGTGTTGTTGAGGGAAGAGATGGTGAATGAGGATTTAAGATGGTAAAGCGATTTTGTGAGGAAGAGAAGAAGTTTTGTCTTTTTATGGTTTATTACAAGTTGGTTGTTAGTAAGCCATGTTTCAGTGAGGTTGAAAGATGTTTGTGTCAGGGTTAGTAGGTCAGCGGGGCTGTCAGCGATATAAATGATGGTGGAGTCATCTGCCTACTGTATGAGGGAATACTAAGGGCAGGATGTGTGAAGTTGGTTAGTAAAATGATCCCGAGTTTGAGCTTTGTATGTAGTTCTTCCTTAACTGTTTGGCATTGAGATTGTTTTTAATTCTGTCCATGATTTCAGAACATTTATATAGTATGACAGTCCTGATTTCCTTTTTATCATCTTTCTCATTTTATAGTTTAGCCCCCTTTCTTTACGGTTTCAAAGGTCCTTAGCACTATACAAGGAACTTATTTTCAGCAATGAGTGCTAACATAAGTACTGAATCACTTGGTTTGAATTCTCATTTATATTATATGCTCTCTGTTGTGTTTCTTACCATAGCATTATAGTTCATAACCTGCATGTCTGTAAAATGCTTTATCACACATTTAAAGAGGGTGTTTCTCTCCCCCATTTTTTTCTTTGCTATGCCTAGCAGGTCTTGGGGATGCCTGCTATACAGTTATTGAGGCTAGGGGTACTTTTTTTACAGCAAAGAAAAGATAAAGTAACAGTTGGTCCCAGTTTCTCCTGTCCACTTCTATAATATTACATAACAAAGGCTTTACATTGTTTTAAAGCACTCAACTAGCCCATGTTTTTGAGGATGGCATACAGAAATCCTTAGCTATTTCACTTTAAAAATTTGACAAAGTTCATGCATTACTGTGGAAATGTATGGGATGCTTTGGTCAGTAAAGATTTTCTGAGAAATTCCTACCCTAGAAAAGGTAATAATAGTACTTCTGGTATGGGCGTTACACTGATCCTTTGCAGGAGTAAATATCGCCATACTATCAGCACTTACTAGGATATACAGGTGAACTTTACTTGGTTTTTGTAAGTAGACCCATATGTATTCAAATAGGTTAGCTACTATGGCCTAGAGTATCAAAGGGTTTTAAACCCAGGGTTTGGTGCTGTACTTTGACAGTCTGAACAAACTATGCAAAAATTCCCTATGTGCATCATATTAGTCCATAGAAATACATGTAAAAGCCATCTCTTTGTTTTATACATTCCTAAATGACCACACAAAATGGGCTAACTTCATTTATGTGTTCTTACAGGTTTATCAACTAATAATTGGCTCAATACCTGTTCTGTTTTTTTGGTCGACTTGTAGAACAGGTAATTTCTTAGCTTAAAACATGAGTATGAATGGGACAAATTCAGTAGGTTGAACAAAAGTTATGTGGAATCCAAAAAGATCGACCACAAAAGGCTGAAGCAGAAAAACTCATACCTAGGTGCTACTGTCTTTTTTTAGAAGTACGAAAAAAAGATGGTAGCTTGTATGAAATTGTAATACAGAGAGGACTGGGTTTTGGACCTTTCAACACTGTAGTGCAATCTCAAAGTTGGTATATATAAGAAGCAGGGTGTGAGGTGGTGCAGAGGGGGGCTTGCCCCCTGCATACAATGCATTTGAGTTTTTCATTATTTTTCAAGTTTTTATGTTTTGACATTTTCTGGTTGATCTTTTAGGATTCGTCATTCCATGCATTTGATATAATGAATGTATGCCTTATGAAGTGGGGCTGTTCCACACCTTTGACTCCCGTCAGCTATTTCTGTGTTCTTTCTAGTTGTGCTTAATGCATTGTCTTCTTACTGAGATTTCTTGAAATTGACATGGCTTTTCTAGAGATCAGCTGAGTCACTATTACTCTCATCAGTATTCTGGCATCAAATGAATGCTGTGAACTGTTAGGCTATAAATAGGGTTCCTATTAGGACCTCGAACGCTTGAAATGTCGAACGTCATATGGCCGACACCATATGATCAACATTTCAAGTGTTTGAAGGTTAAGTATAATGGCACCGTTCAGTGCAGAATGGGAGAATTTCCCTTTTCTGCACTGAAGTGTGATCTCGGAGTTGGTATATTTAAGTAGGGGGGGTGTGGGGGGCTCAGGGGGGCTTGCCCCCCTGCCTGCACCATTAAGGTAAGTTTTTTTTTTGTTTTTTGTTTTTTATTATATATTCGAACTTTTAAAATTCTATCATATGTTGTCAAACATATGGGATTTGAAATTTTGAAAGTTCAATTATATAATATAGACCCTATAAATAGGCTTTTTATCTTTATCAGTTTCATTCTGTAAAAAGGTCAGCTCATGAAAATAATTTTCTTACACCAAGGATACTTGAAGATGTGCTTCATCAGGTCATTGTTGCAGAACCTAGGTTTTATGGGGCATATCCTGCCAAGGACAGTATATCTGTCTACCTCTAAAGCTTTGGGGCAGCTTTCACGAACTTGTACATCCAATGAGGCACAAAAGCCAGCCATTATAAAAATAAACATATGGGTGCCAAAAATTTAGAAGTTTTTTTGTTGTTGAAGCTACCAATAACTTTTGCTCTTAGCTGTATCTTTTCAGGTTTGAAATTGTTTGTAAAAAAAAAAGTGTATATTTTTGTGATTTCCTTCTAAGAGCATCAGCTTCTCTCTTTCAGATAACTCTTTTTTACAATGGCAGCAAAAAAAAAAAAAAGTTTCCTTGCAGCCAGTCATGAAATAACAAAATAAAATGCAGTTCAAACATGGAAATGGATATGTATCCAGGTAGACTAGCCCGGTCAACAAATATAAAATAAATAAATAAATAAATAAAATAAGTTCTTGCTCAGAGTCTGCCTGTAATTCCATATCATCTGCATACAGAAACTTTGTTGATTTGCTCCCTCCAACCTGTTTGCTGATGTAGTCCATCACCAGTATGACAACATTGGGCTCAAAGCTGAACCCTGATGCACAGCCAGTCACAGTGACAACCCCACTGTGAGGCCAAACTCTGTTCTTACTTGAGTCATTGGCTCCTTGTACATAGCCTGCACTAATTCTACCAATGTTTTTGGGACTTTGAACCACTGCAGAACTGCCTAAATCAGCTTTCTTGGGATTGTGTCATAGGAATGCACTGTTGGACTCTTTCCTCATCTCTAGCTTTTTCTCAGCTATCTGTCTCACTGCAAACATCATGTCAGTTGTGTTGCATCCTGATCTGAATTCAAACTGCCCATCTCCTCTGCATATTTGTTTATCAGTCACCCTCTCCATAACTTTCGTGCAATGTGACAGGAGTTTGATACCTCTGTACTGCTCACAGCTGTGGATGTCCCCTTTGTTCTTGTACACTGGTATTAGTATGTTTATTCTACACGTAATTTTCCCATGCAATGCTATGAGTACCCTCAGGAGCAATGTCTCCCTTATCTCACCCAACATCTTGATCATACCTGCTGTGATCTCATCTGAGCCTGCTGCTTTCCCTGACTTCATTTTCCTTAGTGCTGTTCTTACGTCTTCTAGGATGGACTCCTCTTCTTCTTCCATTGTAGTCTGTGTCTTGGGCAGTACAGCTTCTGTGGAGTTTTCTTCATTGAGAAGCTGCTTAAAGTATTCCTTCCATCTGCCTTTGATTTCCTTTGGGCTGGTGAGCAGGTTGTTATTGGCATCCCTTACAAAGGGTGTCTGACTATCTTCTTTATCTTTCTGTCTTTGCCTTGCAAGCTCATAGTTTCTTTGTGCATCTGCTGACTCACTTTCCAGAAGCTGGTAGAGTTCCTCTGATGCCTTGTTCTTTGCTGTTGCAACTCCTCTCTTAGCCTCTTTGTTAGCCACTCAGTATCATTTTTTGCTTGATCCATCTTTTCTATCTCCCACTTTTTCCTGCACTTCTTCTTTCTTTTAATGACCTCCTGGACTTCAGCATTCTACTGTCAGTTTTCCTTGTGTACCTTATTTCAGCCTCATACCTGTTCTGCTTTCCTCACACATGCTGTTTTGAGGCACTGCCATTCATCTTCAACTCCACCTATTTGCTCTTCTTCCTGAGGTGCTTGAACCCTGAGTCTTTCCTTGAACTCTTGTGTTTTCTCTCCAGTCAGCTTCTTGGTCTTCAGGCTGGTATCTGTTGACCTTTGAGCCTTCTCCGACTACTGCTTGCAGATGGTTCTGGAAACCATTGGTTTATACTATCATCTGACTGTTTCACTGGAGAAGACTTTGCAATTGATGATTCTTCACCAATGCCCTTTCCTTACTAGGAGGGAATCTACCTGAGTTGCATGTTGGTCAATCTTGTATGTGATCTTTTGAGTGTCGGTTTTACTGAATCATGTGTTGTCCACCATGAAGACATTTGTCAGACGGAAATCTAGAAAGGCCTCTCCTTCTTTATTTTTGTTGCCCTACTCATGTAGACCAAATCAGTATTCATATCTTGTTCCGTCTGCCCCAATATGTGCATTCAGGTTGCCCATTATCAATACCAATGCATGTTGTCCTGCTTGATCTAGAAGTTTCTGCAATTGCTGTCTAAATGCACTCTTTTCCTCGCTGTCACAACCCTGCTGTGGGGCATGGGCTGAGATTATGAATAGTGCCCTATCCTTACACTGGTATCTGATTTTCATGATTCTGCCACTAATTCTGATGACATCATTCACAGACTTCAGAATCCTCTCTCTCACCGCAATTCCCACAATACTTCTAGTTTGTCCTCCTGTGTAGCTACTCTGGACCCCAAGCCAAGTGGCTTTGCTGCACTGCCCTTATATTTTCTCTCCTGGATAACAGAATGTCCAGCCTCCTTATCATCATGTCATCCACTTCCAAGCAGCATCCTGTCAGTGAATCAGCACTGAATGTAGCAATTCTTAGTTCATGTTTGGCAGGTTGAGTAGTTTAATATTCAGCCTTTGCTCAATAGAGATTTCCTGGGCAACCCTATCTGGAAAACTGGACACTGGCTGACCAGTAGCTTATTGACCCAGGCCTTGTGGACTTTATGGCATGTGCGCACACACTGTCCAATAGGGGCACATACTCTCTTTCCATCATTAGCATGCATCCCTGGAGCAGGTCAGAGTAGGTATCTTTGATATACATATCCACCCTGAAGCACTTTTGAGAAATGTGCCAATCAAGCATATCACATGGATCCCTACTTTTATGACATATAATATAATATATATAAATATATAATATATATATATAAACTTCCGTCCTGATGTTACTCAGTAATGACTGCCACTAGTCCAAACAAATACAGAGACATGTAAATATAAGTAAAACCACTGCACATTGCAAAGTATGTACAGAATGCAGTCATAGGTGCATTACAACAGGTTTGTCCACTTTCCTTAAAACAGCTAACATTATATTTGATAAAAAAAGGTGCAAATGTGCAAAATAAAGTAATCTGGCAGTCTAAACATGCATAAGTAGTTTCATGGACTCTAGTGAAATGGCCAAACTCCCTTTTGCAGTTGATTTTCCTAGCAAAACTTATTAAAGAGCTGGAAGTCACTGTTCATACTAAATAAAATTGAATGTTTTTCGACTGCTGGTAAATGCAAGCTCAGTATTAAACTTGGCTATTTTTTTTTTTTGCTTCCACCCTAATGCCTTATGCAGTGTCTCCCTTATAGGTTCATAGGTGTATACTAGGCTTATGACCTCTGGGGCCATGCAACCTAAATGTATCCCACAATTTGTAGTGCCATAAAGGTTATTTTAAGGGGTGTATGTTAGTTAGGGTATTATTTAATAGCTGCCTCTGTCCATCATTGACATAGGTGTTACACCAGGGGTTAATTTCTAATTTCCCATACACTGGTCCAGGTTGTACTTGAATAAGGTTAGGGAAGGGCTCTGCTTCACATGGATGGGAAGCCTAATCCAAAGATTTGATGCTGTTTGTTTTATGGATATACAACAGGTCCATCAGAGCTGGATTCAAGGATACCTTGTATGCCAGGCATTTACAAATCACTTCTCAGCAGACTGTAGGAAACAGAGTATAGATAGAGGGCACAGGACATTGTGTTTATGCCCTGTATTCTTTTTGTGAGGAACCTCTGTGGGTGTTCCAGTTGTTGCATGTGCCAGGTCAGGTACATACCAAAGAGGCCATTATACTCAATGATGGGTCTGATAAGGGCTGCGTAAAGTGGCATGATGACTTCCATGGACCTAGATGCCATGCCCATACTTATAAGTTGAGTGACATAGAAATATTTTCTTACTACCTTAGACACATGTTGGTTGAAAGCCAGTTACTATCTACACGAGTCTCCAAATCTCTGACTACTGTGTCTACTTTTAGGGGTGTTTTTTTCAATGAGGTAGTTTCCCCTGTGTGACCCACTTACCAAAAAGTATTATTATGCATTTCTTGGCATTTAGTTTTAAGACATGGCTTTAGCACCATTCGTTTGTCTATGTTGTTACCTTCCTGTATGATGTTGGCATCTTGGGTGATTTCTATGACTGCTCCTAGTTTTCACTCATCTGCAGACTTGCTAAGCCAGAGGCCCTTGACATTGGCCTTGACTTCTGAAAAATAGATGCCAAAGAGGAGCAGACCCAGAGCGGAGACCTGGAGGACTTCACTGGTGAATGGCCTCTTTGTGGAGGTGGTCTTTTCAATCCTAAATTCCTGGGTCCTGTCTGTGAGCCAACTGACCATCCTCTGACTTACATAGAAGCTTATGCCTAATTCTGTGAGTTTGTTTACAATTCCCAAGTGGGGTATTGTATCAAATGTCTTAGCTAGATCAAAGTAAGCAGCATGCATCATTTTACCTTCACCGATTGCCTTAGTGACCTTCTCAAAGAACTCCACCAGGTATGGTAGGCATGACTTGCCTTTGCCAAAACCAAAATGGGTTGGCTCCAGTGTCTGAAGATTTTGTATGTCATTATTAAAATTTTCATGATAATTCTTTCCATGGCATTGTATATTAGACTAGTCAGACTAATGGGCATGTAGTTCCTGGGATCCATTGATGGTCCCCCCTTGTGCAGAGGGATGATTGTTGCAGTCCTCCATTTGCTTGGCTCAAAGCCTGTATGGAGACTATGGTTGAATAGTGACTCCAGTGGCCCCAATAGGTCATATTTCAGGATATTTAGGAGGCATCCTGAGATATTATCAGGGCCCATTAAAGCTGTTTTCTTGTCTTTAGAGAGCATATCTAAGACCTGGTTCCTACTGATCATTGGAGGAGTTATGTTAGTTTGGTATTTCCTGGCATTGGCTGTGGTCGGGTGGGTGATAAAGTTGGAGCTCATTTTTTCAGCCAGAAGATTTGCTATATCTCCCAGTTCAGTGAACATGGTTCCAGTTACCAACAGTTCAGCACCTGTAATGTGCTGCCTTTGAGGTTTCGGACATAGCTGAAAAATACTTTATCATTTACCTTGACCTGGGATTCTATCTTTACCTCAAATTTGCTTTGTTGGACTTAATTAGCCCTCTTAGATGTTTATTCAGTTTGATGAGAGAGTTTTTTTTTTCTTTTTTTGGTGTTACACTTCATAATTTTATCTATGACTTTTTTATTTTTTGTACAACTTGTTAAATTTTGGATTCCACCATCATGGATTGTTTTTAATTAGTTTTGGTCTTTCTTCTTCTAGCCTCAGCAGCCCCTATGGAATCAAACATATGATTGTACACAGCTCCTGTGAATAATTACGTATAGACTGCTGCATTGTCTGGGTGTGGGGAAAGCTGTAAATTTGATAGGCTAACACTTAATAAACGGTAGTTTGCCTTTGAATAGTTTCTAACTGTTAGAAGTTTGCTGGGGTTACATAATTGATTCTTATTTTAAAGATATTGCGATGTGGTTTGATGTTACCAGAGATGACACAACATGGGGGAAGTGGGACAGCATTCTCCAATATTTGTAAGTACCAGGCCCAATAAGTTTGCATGTGTGTGTGGCATATGCACTGACTGGTTCAGGTTGTTTGTGTTTACAAAGTCCAGGAATCTCTGCACCTGCAATCTTACAGTCATGTAGGATTTCCAGTTTATAGAGGGATAATTAACGTCTCCCATGAGTATGGTATTTAGTTGAATGTTGAGTATCTCAAATAGGTCTAAGTATGACCTATGGGTTTCATGGGACATGGAGAATAACCTATATCTTTCTATAATATGGTATGCAATTTTGTTTATGGTAATTTGAAAGTGGAGGAACTCCAGTGTGTCACCATATTTAACCAGCCTCAAAGTATGCATGTTACTGACATAGATCAAGACACCTCCACCTGTATTCCCTATCTGTGCAGTTGCTGGTCTAAATGTCTGAAATTTACTGAAGCTTACACTGCCAATGTACTCTGTTTCTTAAAACCATGTCTTGGTAACTGCAGAGAAGTCTGCATTTTCCAAGGTGAGGAGAGCTTGGAGGGAGTGGAGCTTCTTGTTTAGACTCCTGGCATTGAGCAGTATCACCTTTAGATGTCCCAGAGTAGATTTTGCTATGTTAGAAGATTTGTCAATTTGGCCTTGCCTAAGAAAGACTCTAGGGGAGGACAATATTTTAGCCAATATTCGAAAGCCTAGAGAGGACAGACACAGACTATCCTTGGCAAAGCAAAATGTTTTGTTAACCGTGTCTTCCCATGCCGACAAATATTTTATCCCGCTAGAGCAATACCAAAAACTAAGCCAAAAGACAATCATATTCTGTTCATATTGTGGTATCATCCTTGGTGATGATAGAATACTGCTCAGTGCTAGGCTCCTACCTGCCTGAGGCACATAGTTCAAGAGCTCCATCATGTCTCTCTTTATATAGTCTAGGGAGGTGTGTCTCGGGTCATTAACACCCATATAGACTCTGACTAAATCATACTGGTGCCTGTGGTGCAATGCGTGTGTAACTTGGCAGATCTTGGCTCCGGATAGGCAATTGACCACAAATTTCTCCTTGTTCAGCCAGGTAAGTGCGGTCTCAGTATGTTCTACAATGAAGTCCCCTAATGACTAGAGCCCTGTATAGTGTATTGGCTTGCCTTATTGGCTTGGTAGTTCAGCCCCCACAGGTGTGGCTGTATGCACAGTGTTAAGTGTTGTTTTTGTTGAGTGCTTTGGGGTTTGCTGAGGAAACTTTTTGCATGTGGATTGTCTGGGAGGTCTTTGGCATTTGGGAAGATTGCAGTTAAGTGCCTCAACATAAGTTGGTCTACATGTGGGGTACATACTATGTAACAGGGAAAGTCCAACCAAGTACAAGACTCCTTTTCAGAGGAGGCCCATGGAGAAAAGCTTTAAAAGTACACATGAAAATAACAGTAGTCTAAATAAGAAACACCAAATACATGGCTTGTACAAATATAGTACAAGGTAACAATAAAAGTTCAGTTATTTTACAAACATTATTTAATATAAGCCGTATTTTATACACAGTTTAAGCAATGAGTATAAAATTAATACAAATATCCAGTGTTGAAAGCACAGATAAAACGTTAAGAGGAAAGATATAGAGTAGAGATAGAGAGATATGGGAATGAGAGTGGTGAATACAGACAGTTGGTACTGAGGAGAATTAAAAAAACTGCGGGGAAACTGGTAGCAGACAAAGTATAAGTCAAATGCTAAAAACAGAATAAGGAAGAATTTATAGATTAAAGCTGAGGTGAGAAGAATAGGTTATGGTGCAAAAGTTGGAAAGCAGAGGCGTAGATACAGTGGTTATCCTGAAGTGGTGCACATACAGTGCCAGGAATTGGCTAGGTATGAATTAACTGGAGTTTGAAAGGCTTGTGGTGTTATTCCAGTTTTAGTGAGACAGGGATGGAATTCCAGAGTTCGGCTCTGTAGCTGGAGTAGAAAGTGTCACCAAATGCATTACTGGAATTACTGATGAATAGAAAGAGTTTTTCAGTGGAGCACAGGGATCTATTGGAGAAGTATTGCTGGATGAGTGTGGAGAGAGATAGGCAGTTTGTGAGTATGTAGATGAGATTATGGATTGTGACAAGTTAGGAAAAGTACAGGTGATGAGTTAGTTAAAGCAGGTTCAGTTCTTTGAGGGCTATACAGTGATGGTTCATACACTGCTGGTTTGCTGAAAATTTAGCTACTTTGTGGTAGCATTGTTCCAGCTTTATTAGTTACGTAGTCTGTAAATTTTTGAATAGTGGGGTGGAGTAGAAGGGGGTGGGGAGCATACCTCTCAACCTCTTAGAGCAATAAATCTGGACAAAGCCATAAATAAAAGTGGGACAAAGGCCCCAAAATAGGAACAATTTTAAATATTGCTCTTACAAACTTAGGAAAGTTGATAGTGCAAACAGGTTGTGCATTAGTATGACTTTTCTGAAGGGTCTGAAGTCTGAAACTCAAATGTCTGTCATTATTTTCTAACTTCAGTCATTAATGATTTGCCACTGATTTGCCAGAAAAACACATTTTTATGAAAAACAGACCAAAAATATGAGGCATAAATCTGAACATTATGTGAAAGTCTGTACAGTTAAGAGGTATGGTGGGGAGAAGTAGTGTGGAGTCTATGTGTTTTCTGGCAGTCAGTCAGGTAATATTAAATTCTGTAAAGGAGCTCAGCTTTTAGTGTTTTTTTTTTCACAATATGATGGATGTGGAAATCAAATTTCAGACTGCTGTCATGGAAATGCCAAATAATTTAGTTTGTTCTGTTTTTGTGTTTTTTTTTTTTTTTGCTGAGACTGTGGAATTAAGTTTTATGGATTGAGTAGTGTCTTGAGTAAAGAGGATGAGTTTACTTTTTGGGATTAAGAATAGCTGAGGGTCAGTTAACCATACATTTACTGAGAGGAATTCCTGGGTGATTTTCTGCAGGTTGCCTAGGTTTGGGACACTACAAACAAGGGTGGAATCATAAGCATATTGACCTATTGTGACTGATTTAGAGGCCTCTAAAAGATTATTAATGAAAATTATAAAGAGTATGGGGCCAAGGATAGAGCGTTAAGAAATGCTGTGGAAACCAGAAGAACTTATAAGAATTATCTGTACTTTTCAGTTATCGAGGCAACACTTTAAACGCAGTTGCTAAGCTCAGAATCCAGTGTCTTGTCATGTCCTTTTGTGTCTTAATCTAACCAGGTGTGTGTAAAATATGTTACTGGATACTGTTTAAAAAATGAGATGTCACTTCTAAAATGTACTCGCACCTGGTTAGATTAAGACCAAAAAGCCTTGACAAGACACTGGACTCGGAGCTCAGTGACTGCATTTAAACTGTTTCCCTCTTATGTAGCAGCTGGACAAATCAAATGAAAAAAAACAAGCAACTGAAACTACTTGGGAAAGCAGAACCTCAGTAAGACACTGATAATATATGTTATATCAGGTACATAATCACTACTTTAACTCCCGTACATTATCTGTACTTCCTAACAATGGTTATTTCCGTTGTCAGGGAAACCCTTTTAAAGCAGTACTTGCCACTTAAAGAAAAAAAAATAATGCTTCACAGCTACCTGCTGTTTCATGATTCCGATCACAGCTGCCAGAAGCCAGATAACTGTACGTAAGGAAATTGTGTTTTTGGAGGATGTACGTACAAGCGTAGTTGTAAGGGGCTGCATAGTGTTTAAATTATGGAGAAATTCCCTTTTTTGTACTTTGCTGTTATCGGAGCAACACTTTATAAGGTTGCTGAGCTCCGAATCCTGTGTCTTGTCAGGTCTTCATCTAACCAGGTGCATATAAAATATTTTACTGGACAACATTTAAAAAAGGAGATGTCAATTCTAAATTTTATGCAAGACCAAAAAGACGTGACAAGACAGCGGATTCGAGCTCAGCAACAGCATTTAATGTGTTGCCCCGATAACGGAAAAGTACCGAATTATCTATTCTGGTTTACTGCCTGGGATCTGATAAATGACAGCTATGGAACCAGGCTATGGAGGAGCTGCAGAATCCTAGATTAGATAGTTTTTCCAGTAGAAGGGAGTGAGAGATTGTGCTGAATGTTTTGGAGTGACCAAAAATGAGAGCTAACACTACCTTGCCTTCACTCCTTTGCATGTTAACTGTATTAATGAAGTGTGGAAGGGCAGTTGTAGTGCTGTAATATGGGCAAAAGTCATGTTGGGAAGAAGACAGAAAGCTGTTTTAGGTGATGTGGACTGTATAGATTTTTCTAGAATTTTTGACAGTGTTGACAGGTTAGCAATGGTTCAACACTCAGCAGCTACTATGTGCTGTGCAACTCCCATCTTTATGTAATGATAAGATATTATATTTTTCCAGATCTGTGGAACATAGGATTCTGTGATTGAGTGGTTTATAAGAATAGCAAATTGGTAAGTTACCCATGGCTGTGTGTAGGTAATGCTGGATTAACCCACAGTTGGTGTGGTTTGGTGAAGCCTGAGTGACCGAACAAAGCTAACCATGGATAAATCCAGCATTACCTATACGCAGCCAATGGTTATTGCTATTATACAATGACATTATTTAAGAAAAAAGTTACTTACTTTTCTTAAATAATGTCTTTGTGTAACAGCTCCATGGTGTTCTTCCACTTTCTTTAGTTATCCTGCTGATTTTTTGATGTACTGCACGTGCGTATGGGACTTACATTCCCACACTTACAAATACATCAGTGTTTTGGAAAGGAAGCAACAGTGAAAGGAAGATCTCTGTTGCTTCTTTATTTATTTAAAAAAAAAAGAAAAAAAAAGTTTAAAATTTGGGCAGTTTGGGGGTATGAGAGAGATGGGGCAGTAAGACAAGGAAAATCAAGTACATTTCTTTAGTTTTGCATAATGTACCTGATTTTCCATCTATTTTTGCCCCATCTCTCTCGTACCACTAAACTGCCCAGATTTCAGAATTCATATTTCTTGACCTGAACAGTACTATATAGCAACAGAAGAAAGTCCAGGTGACCAGACATTTTTCTATGGGTATATGCTGGATTTTACAACGAGCACACTGATTGAGCAGACCAATTAGCGTGTACATTTCTGAATGTTAATGGACAGTCATTGTATAATTTTAAGTAATCCATGGGCAGGTTACCAGGTGCAAGGCTGGTGGATTTTAACTTAAAAAAGTGTTTTTAATAGTCCAGGTAAAGACTGGCTTTTGGGAGAAGCACTGAGAGTTGGAGTTATTGCATGAAGAAGCTGGGAGGGGGTGGAGTTTATTGTTGTTTTTTTTTTTTTTTTTTTTTATTAAGGATGCAAGTGAATTAGTGAATTGGGTATTGAAGAGATTGGCAGTGATTTCTGAGCTGTTATGGTTGATTATTGTGGGTGCAGTTTGTGTCGCATGTTTTATGGTGGACCAGAAGTTTTTTTTTTTTATTTTTAAGGAGGTTTTTGGACTGGAGTTTAGTGTAGTACACCTTTCTGTCTAGTTTGATAAGGTATTTTTGTGCAATTTCAGAGGTTTTTTTTTTTTGTTTGTTTTTTTTTTGTTTTGAAGTCCAGATTTTCCAGGCCTTGTCACTCTTTCATCACTATGTTTGTGCATTTGGACTGCCAGGGGCTGGTATTGCCTTCATGTTTTATTCTGGGGAGGGCTAGGTTATTTAGGTTGTTAAGGAAAAGTTCTGTTAAATTCTGCTATGGCTTCAGTGGGCAATCTTTTAGATATGTCTAGTTACAGAAATTTAGATTAGTGATAGAAGTAACTTTCTGACAATAAGAGAGGTTTTACTTAATCGAGGTGATGGTGTTTAGGGGTGAGATGTGCTCTAGTGATAAAAGTGAAGAGGTGGTCACTAATTTTGTTATTGTGGGTAGGGGAGGTGATTGAGTGAAGCCGTTGACATTTATGCCATTATGAGGGGAGTCAGAGTTAACAGACAGGCAATCAATGTTTATTCCCCTAAGGTTATTTTTCATCTGGGATAAGAAGTCTTTGGTAGTGTTGATGTTGCCAGGGACAGTATTGGCAAAATTCTAAATTTTACCTTTGAGCAGAGCAAGTCTGTCTACCTATTTAATGAAGGTGCACAGAAGAAAGAAAAATATAAAAAATAATGTATAGCAGTCATACTATGTCACAAAGTCAGGCAGATCTATCATTAATAATGTTGTCCATTTCTGGTGACTGCAATACACAGATACACACACACACACACACACACACACACACACACACACACACACACACACACACACGCATGCACGCGCACACACACACACACACACACACACACACACACACACACACACACACACACACACACACACACACACACACACATGCACATACATGCACACACACGGGCATGCACCTGTTCACAGATATACACACCTGCACCCCTCAGTGGGTAAAGATCAGGGACAGAGTAGGACGTCACACTTGACTGGGAAACATTAAATGCTTCAGTATCTCAGAGTCTAAAATCATACGTAAACAGCAAACCCAGAATTTGCAAAGACCTGATAATGTTCAGCTGTTGAAGGTATAATAACACAGTGGTTCAGAAGAAATAACAGACAGCATGAAGTCTCAGAAGATTAGCTACAGACTAGAAGAGACGGAACAAGGAATACATGAGATAATATATGAGGGAACAAAATCACCTAAAAGGAAGCTTGTGCTACAAACTAGCAAATACAACAAACACAGCTGAGTGTGTAGTTTAATGCTGAAGGGTGAAATCTGAAGCAGAGCAAGAGATTGGAAAGCAGTGGTTTAGATGTACGGGATTAAATGAGAAAATCATGAAGAGATACTAGCAAGTGTGATGGAAAAACAAGCAAAGAACTGTAAAATGAAGGTATTACACATAGAAGTGTTAACAGATAATATGGTTTCTGCTTACTTGAGCTGTAGTAGAAGAACCAATGTAAAATGGGGCAAAAAAAGATTAAACAGTGGATGACATAACTGCAGTTATAAATTATATACTCCTCATGAAAGAGAATGGGGAATGTGTACTTTAAAGCAACCACAACACTGAAGAAGAAATGCTGATACAGAAAAAAATATTATTTTAGGCTATATTACTGAACAATAACATGGTTAAATGTTTAAAAGCTAATATAATATAGAGTGAAGCTTTTCAGAAAAGGATCTTAATTAAATCAGTGAATGCTTAAAATAGTGAATGCTGATTTATTGACCCTTTAAAAGTGAAAGCTGGAAATCCTGAAGACACGAAACAGCTATTTTTTTTTCCCCAGGGAAAAAAATTTCTGGGCCATTTTCGGGACTTTGCCATTTCCTCCACTGTGGTGTGATCTCAGAGTTGGTATATTTAAGTTGTGTGGGTGTGGGGGGCACAGCCCCCCCACGTCGGGGGGTGTGGAGGGTGAAGCTCCCCATTTTAGTGTTTTGAAGTTTTTTTGTTTGTTTGTTTTGTTTTGTGGAACAGAGATTTTTCCCCTGGGAAAAAAATCGCTGTTCCATGTCTTCGGGATTTCAAGCTTTCGCTTTTAAAGGGTCGATAAATCATCGTTCACTATTTTAAGAATTCTCTGATTTAACATAGACCCCCAGAAAATACTAAAACAATTAATGCACTATCTAGTAATCTATCGTGTCATGTAGAAAACATATAACACTTTGCTTCCTACTACTATGTTTCTTTGTACTTAAGGTCAAGAGTCCAGTTTCCCCACTGGAGCAATGGTATATCAAAAGGCAACATGATTGTGCAGAAAGAACCACAAGATCCACCAGTCTGATAAAATATTATGGATGGCTGATTACTCTGTACTTTATGGCTAGATGGGCAATAACAACTTCTAGTGTTTAGATGAAATGAGTTAATTGTTTAAAACTGTGTTATATATGCGAGGATGCTGTATCCAGTGTGGGGGCTATGGGTTAGAGTTTCATGTTATTAGCAGAATGCTATTATTAACCCTTAAAAAATGATATCTTACAATAACAAAATTTGCAGAACTATTTTCTTACTATTCTGCCATGCACACAGAAAAAGAAACCTTGGACTGTGCAGGTATTTTCTCTGCAGGTCACTCAGATCCATTTGTCATCAAAGGAGAAAATATTTGGAGGAAACATTGCTTCCCATTAGAAAGTCTGTTCGCCCTGTTTTGCACAGTACACCTGTCATGTACAGATTATGAAATCAATACTGCAAACATTAACACGTTAATATCTATTTCTGCAAATTGTCAACATGACAATGTTTTCAAAACAATCAACTTGTAAATAAAAACATATTCCTTTTTGAGTAGCTTGCTACAGTGATTTTATTTTTTTAAATTCAAAGAAAGGCATCATTTAGGGGCCATTATCAATGTGTGAAGACTGTTTTTTTTTTTTTTTTTTTTTTTTTTAAGAAAGGCCATGTGAGGACAATATTAAAACTTTTTCTGCAATATAACCACTGGATGGCAGTAAAGTACTACCACTATAATTTATTTTACTGATATGGTATTCCATTCCATCTTTTCCGTTAGTGCACAAAATAATTACATCTATTATAAGAAATAATTTTTGCCTTTGATGACTAATTCACTCTAAGAAACTTGAAGTAAATGAACATTTTTTTAAATCTGTTCTAACACAATTGTTAGCTGTATTATTATGTGCTAGCCTATAAAACAGTAGGTTGTTTCATGCTTATTCATACTAACAGCATATTAAAATGTATTTTTCATTTATGTTTTTTGGATACGTTATATGGAGTATAGAAAAGAAAGAAGCTGCAATTTAGCAATAAGTCAAAAATGTATTGTTATAAGTATTTCAGTACAAATCTCAAAATGACTTTCACTGATAAAAAGGCAAATACAATTTTTGTCAAAATGGTGCCTACAACCTACAGCAAAATATGTTATATTTTTCATTCTAGCATCCTGCTAATGACTTCAAAAGGGCGTTGTTACTCATCATAGTTTATATTTTGAG
Source organism: Protopterus annectens (assembly GCF_019279795.1). Taxonomy (NCBI): domain Eukaryota; kingdom Metazoa; phylum Chordata; order Ceratodontiformes; family Protopteridae; genus Protopterus; species Protopterus annectens. Next base: position 856,779,093 of record NC_056737.1, on the reverse strand, counting down.
AACACTTTGAGGACTTAGTGTTTTCTGATGATGACCCTAATGTGGCTTTAATCCAAAACAAACATCTGCAAATATGTCTGTATGCAGCTCCATACAAAATGCATTCTGCAATAATTATTCTCCAAAATGATGACATATATCTGCTGTATATTTAAATAAAATTGAGCAGTCTTTCATATAAGTATTTTAAGGTATAATAAAATGTGTACTTGTAAATAATGCAGTTGCTAGGCTGAAAAAGCAAAGTCTTTTTTCCCAGTGGACATTAACATAATCAGCTAAATGACTTGCTGGACAGAAAGGTCAATGCTGTATATAGGTTCATAGGTTCATAGGTTCATACTAGGCTATCTGCCCTAGGGCATTTATAAGCCTAGCCAGAATGTGTTTGGCTTTCGCCACCCATTTTAAATTTATTTTGCTATGCCCTTTGGTAATTGGCAAACCAACTGTTCCCATATTAACAGTATGTGTGATCACAGGATGGAGCAATCCTTGGGGACAAATTCTGTATAAAATGGAATTTAATCTGGAGTCCTCAAGTGGTGGAGGCAGTGAAATAATCAGTAAACAGATGTGCCAATGTAGTTGGCACAGAGGGCAGGAGCTGGATCTAACTGAAGCTATGTGCAGTAATGACCATTACATTTGTACATACCTCTCAATCTCTATGTGTAAGAAATCTAGACAGTGCTAAATATAATGGGGACAAAGACCCAGAACTGTGGAAAAATTTTAAATATTGCTGTTATAAACTTTTTTATATATTGCTCTTATAAACGTAAAAAGTTGCTAGAATAATAGGTTTTGCATTGGCATGCATGTTCTGAAAGATATGATGTCTGAAACTCAAATGTATATCATTATTTAGTGACTTCAGTCCCCTATGATTTGCCAGAAAACCACACATTTTATGAAGAAGAGACCAAAAGTCTAAGGCAAAAATCTGGATGGTTGACAAGTATGCATTAATAGCACTGTTCAGATAGGGCATATCATCAGGCCTACACAACAGCATATATGTTGCTGCTAGATGCTAGATGCCCTACTTCATGTTTCCACCTCCCTTTCCCAATCAGTGTATGGCCATGATGGTACCAGTCACAGGAATAGGACCATGGAGCACAAAGAGTTAGGAGAAACTGGAGAAAAAATGTGTTGCAGATAGTCAACTGGAATGTATATTAAGGAGAGGGAAAAGCAACATTTAGTATTTAACCTGAAGAAACCTCAAAAAGACATCATTCTGTTTAACATAAAGTTCATCTTCCAAAAATACAACACGATCCACACTGTGTCTGTGATGTTAGTCTCTATGATATAAACTTGCGGAAAATTTGACAAAGGTTGACTTGCCTTGGAGGCAGACTGCAGCCACAGTATGTCAGCCAAAGGAAGAAGCACAAGGCAATGAAAAAGTGAAAATAAGGACATTGGGCTGAATTCCAAGACACTGAAGTAGCAGTGAGGAACCCTTACACATGAAACGGCACTGCAGCAGTGAAGTACAAAAATTGTTAAAAAAGTACTATGTGCAAAGAGCACCGAGAAATCACAGTTTAAACAAAATCACTGGATCTGTGTGGAGGCACTACCTCAGTGGAGGTTATATCTAAAACATTAAAGTTCATAATGCTGCTATGTCTGAAGGCAATCTTCAAAATAAGTACTACTATTCCCCATTTCAAGAGCAATTAAAAGAACAGAATAGTGATTACATTTAGTCACTGGACAGCATTGTAATTTGTTATATAAACATGGATATTTTCCTACATTATATTGGTAAAACAACAAAGTGATGAGTAACCACAATCTGCATCAGTGTCATATGTCTGCAATGAAAATATTGCTCGTATATAAATGAATATCACCTTGAAAGTGTGATGGTGCACAGGTAACCTAGGCTACTGAGACATTCCCCTTCTACAGGCACCTAACATTATATAAGTGAAACTACCTGTGCCATTTATTCAATGTAACGCTACACGGCTCCAAACATTCTACTAATGCCACTGAAAAATAAGAGTTTAGAAGATTAAGTGTTATGAGGCACATTGGGTATGACTGGATTGCTACTATGAATTGATAAAGACATTTGCAGACTACTGAGATATTCAACAGAAGACATTCAAAGTCATCCATACTCACTATGAGAAAATAGTCTGTAATTAGAGACAGTAGTGAGTATTAACTGATACACATGAAATATGTCCTTTAATACTTAACTGTAAATGCTGACCTCACACTCTTTGTTGTATGTGTTCATAGTGCTTTATAAATGAAAGCTGCTACTTAAGAATTCAGCACACTGCACAGTTATTCAGTATTTTTTAGACACTGACTTGTAACAGTTATATTTGGAAGCACAGCTTCTTTCCTGTACTACAAGTCTCTAACACGCTTTATCTTTACATTCTGACCCAGGTTATGGGTTTCGGGTAACAAGTATGTTCAATACATTCTGTGTTAGCCATTTTTCAAGACAACGGGAACTGTACATTGGCAGACTGTTATGTATACATCACAGTACAGGAAACTAAGACACTCACCAGATGTAAGTTAGACAAAAAGGTGGTTCTACACACTTTTAATTCTAGTATTAATCACATTAGCAATTTACTGGTAGTAACAGTTTGAATATACATATCTGTTGAAATGTTTGCTAGTTATCTACACATGCTCGCATCACAGATGTCTTAAATGGATTGCAGAGATGTCAGTGGAGAGCAGGATTGGTGTGTCATTATGTTTTAACATCAGCTGCTGGTTAGGGTACTGTGGTTGAGGCACTGTTGTCCATGTACGTAGCCACATATGATGACATGAGCACATACGGAGCAGTGGCAACACATCAAGTGATTTCAATGTTGCTTCTATGATATACATTATGTCTGCCACAGCAAGAGAGATTTGTGCATAGCTGTAGTGGGACTCATACATCCAGAGTACCCAGTGACATGAAAGTTTTCAAAAACCTCATACTTGTTTATTTACCTATTTACAAATTAGTGGCCTTTCCCTTTAATCAAATTCTGACTATAACAAAGAAACATGCTATTTTCTTATTGCTCTTCTTTTTTTATATCAATATTTGATTTTGCATTTTTTTTCTACACTGTATTTTCTGTAAAAGAGCATGCTTTTTTTCCTGGTGTTTTGATAAAGGATTTTTGAATTGAATATAGTGTCTAGTTGTGAGAAGTCAGTGAGTTCAGGAACTAAGGTTAACATCAGAGACTGTAATTCTAGCTACAGTATTAAAATCTGTGTGTGCTTGCAACACAAACCCATCTCAGCCCATGTAACACCTATAAATCACAGGGCTCAGATTTCTCACACTTCCAACAGTGAACTACAGTTATTACTTTGAAAAGAACAATTAACTTAGCTACTTGTTCAAACCTGTCATTCAAACATTCCTTAAATTGCTGTAGCAGAAATGGCCACTAATAAAAATTAAGGAAAACAAAGTAATTAAAAATGAAGATTGATGCTGACAGTCAAAAATAGACAGTCACAGTACTGCTGTAAGCTGTTGAGGGAGAAAAACACAGTAAATGATCCTCACTTGACTGTCCCTCTAAAATGACATCAGGAAGGTGAGGGCATTGACTGTAAAACAAAATCATGCTACCAGTGGCAGCCACCTTTCATGGCATTTTGTGGTATAACACATTATAAAATAATAATAACCACTTACTTTGATACATATACATTAGTAATATGGAAAAGTTCAGGATATGTTGAAAAACATATATTTTTTTCAGTTTCTGTGTGTGGTTCTCCTTTAAGTGCTTGCAAATATCTTACTTCTTGGCATGTACTACCTGTTTATAATTGCAGCTTTTAAAAGTACAGCAAATTTCCATAATGGTGACATGGCTGTACATTCAGCATCATACTAACAAACGTAGGTCAGTGCGTGCACACGCAGATACTCAAATGTATACACATTTATATTGTAAAAGACTTTTTGCAGAGATCATAGCATAGGCTGAAGTCTTTCAGTCTTTGACTGATGTCAACATTGATATCCTTGTGAGTGAGGATGTGCCTCAGTGCCAGTTCTGTTAAACTTCATACATGCCAGTTTTTTTTTAGTCAGGACTTTAACCTTCTCATGTCATTAAACATTCTGTGTACAGATGCAGCAATGACTGGCTCTGTGTGCCAGAATTGTTACTGTAATACTAATGCAAGACAGAAATGTGCCTTTAATTACTGCAGATACAGAGAATCAACACTTGTGGTAAGCAACTGATTCTGTAGTATCAGCTTACATTTTGGTGTCCTTCAATGAAGTTCCTTTTCACAAGCTGTGCAGACTAGAGAAGTCGAGTTTGTAAATTTCATACAATACAAATTCCTAATTTGCATCTACAATAACTCACAGTTTTTATTGATGTGCAGTCCTGACTTGTAGAATGCATGTTATTTACGTATTCCTTTTATTCGTCAAGTATCATTGTAGTACCTCTGTAGTGGAGAGGTATAACTTTCCCCCCTAGTTTCCACTGAAAATGGGATGTCACGTTTAGATTTGGATTGGATAATAAATAAATAAATCAGTAAATAAATAAACAAATAAATAAGATAATTTTGCATCATTGCAGTGAGCACCAAACAGTACATCAGGAAGTGTGGACTATTTGGTTACTCTGTTTAGATATTACCATCTAAAACTGTTAGAAGTGTTTCCATCTGTACCACTCATCCGGAATAGCAGCACTAATATTGTGTCTTTTCTTTTGCCTTTCACAGATCCGAAACAATTTCCACTGTGATGACACAATATATGGGTTCTTTAACCTCTTTATAGACCACTTTGAAGTTAGTTTCACCTACATACCTATTAATGTCAGGGAGGATTAATGACTTTTGCTTTGTCAGATGCCTCATCAAGTTAATCTTTTTATGATGAAGGTAATGATTTGGAGGTTTTAAGAATCCAGGCACTGTTTTCTTCATTGCCAACTGAACAAAAACAAACAGAGTTTGGTAATGCAGATATGTTCCAGCAGTTTGTTAACTTTAGTAGTTCCCTCTAAAGAGTTAGAAATATTTTATTTTGGAGCCGTCCATACAATCATCCTAGATAATTCACCACGTCGCACATCATATCAGCAGAGATGCATTTTCTATCTGAATGAACATCATCATAGTTCTGCAAGCCCAGAATATTGGACAGCATACACAATGGTTTACAAATTCCATTGACTATGTGGAAGAAACAGATAAATGTAGGTTCTGTAAAAATAGAATTGGAAACAGTCACACACCTTGTTGCTGGGTGTGATTTACTCATGGCAGGGGGCCTGTGCAATGAAAGACACAATAATGTGGCAAGATTGTTGCACTGGGAATGTGCAGCCACAGCAATACAGAAGTAGCTGAAAAGCAATGGAGACATTAATCACAAAGCATTATAGAGAATGATGAACTGTACATCACATGGGATGACCCATTGTCAACAATTCATAAACTAGATCAGATATAGTAGTTCATGAAAACAAGACAAAAGTAGCATTGATCATGGAAATTGCTACATCTAGCGATTACAGTGTCTAATGCACAGAGAGGCACGGAGCCACAAAATATCAAAATTTACAAGCAGAAATGAGAGCAATGTGGAAGAAATATACTCAGACAGTTCCAACAGAACTTAAAGTCATGTTTAGATGTGCTACCAATACTTTAACTTTGCATGAATTGCAGAAGGAGTCAGTTCTGGGCACATTGCAAGTGTTGCAAAAAGCACTTTGGGCTAACATCAAAAAATAAAGTAACACTGATTTCATGAACTTTATTTATATCCTGACTTAAGAATGGGGTCCATTCTCATGATGGTATTAGAAACCCAAAAGATTTGGAGAAATTACAGCAGTGTGATTATGGAATGAATTCATGGGCAGAGAAATTGAAAGAAAATTAAGAAAAGCTCCTGACTGGAAACCTCCCAGTATCAGATGCAGTACCTAACTTCTGGCTAATCAGATTAACATTTTTATACAAAGATTTAGCCCTGAGTAAGAACTACTTATATGCACATCCCGAGCAGATACCAACTTGGTTATCAACAGGAAACATGATACTCCTCCTTAAGAGTGAATCTGTAACCTATCTTAAAAACTATAGACCGATAACTTGACATTTGATAAAGTATAAACTATATGCAGGAATTGATGCAGACATAGTTTATATTAATTTAAAAGAAAACTCAATCATGGCAACAGAAAAAACGGTAATAAAAGAAAGTCATATGCAACAAAGCATTATTTGTTGCTAAAGAAAGCCATAATAGAGAATTGTGAAAAGGGAAAAAAACAAAGTAGGGCATGGATAGATTACAAAAAAAAACATTTGACAGCATCCCACATTCATGGATAAAGGAGTGCTTGCACATATATAAGATACATCCTGTACTGATCAATTACAGTACAGTGACCATGAAACAGTGGCAAAGCACTTTGCAATTAAGCCGTAACAAATATTACCCCAGGAATAAATATTCAAAGGGGGATATTCCAGGGTGATTCTTTGTCACTACTGTTGTTTCGCCTTGCCCTTAACCTATTAAGCTGTTTACTTAACAGATTAGGTCTTGGTTACAATTACAAAACAAATTTGTTTAAAAAGTTCTCATCTACATTTTGTGAATGACTTAAAATTGCATAATTCATCAGATGAGACATTCAAAGCACAACTGCAAGTGGTTAAAACTTTCTCAGATGATAGAAGAATGACAAACTGGTCTTGATAAATGTGCAGAAAAGTTGCAGTACCAAGAAAATATCAGTCTAGGACAGGAATGTGACATAAAGGAACTTGAGCAGAAAGGGGTGTGTAAATATTTGAGGACCAATAAAGGATTGGCAATAATGTATGAGCAAATGCAAATAAAACTCAGTAGAGTAAGGGAATACTTCAAACGACTAAAACTAATATTGAACTTGACATTTAGTAATAAAGTTCAAGCCATAAACCAGTTTGCTCTTCTTATTTAAAGATACAGTTTTGGCATAACTGACCAGCCCCAAAAGGTATTTGATCAATTGGAGAGAAAAACAAGAAAAATGCTTCATGCTTACCAAATGATATATAAAAATCAGTGCATGCCAAGATTATATATTCCAAGCTCTTAAGAAAGTATGGGCTTCCTTGAAACTAATTATATGTATAATCAATAAAAATAAGAAAAACACAAACGAAACTGCTGCCAAAAAACCAGGTAAACGTTCCCTCTCCAGGTTCTTAAAAATAATACCAAATTCAAAAGGGTGGATGAGGAACGAAGCAGGAACTCAAAACGTATAAAAAATCGCTGAATTTATTTATAAAACTGAACAAGAAAGTTGTGGTCCACAAGGATTAGCGCTTTCGCTACAAGAGCTTCTTCAGATCTTTAACAATTCATCAGTGGACATTTTGTCATATATATATATCTCAATCTTTAATTCATCTTATTTTATGTTCCTACGTTTCCTCAACATCGGCTTAATGGAGGCCCTTTCATTGAGCCCAGAGCCACTATCTGCCCTCAACATAATTATCCAATGACTTCCCTACACTCAGTATGATTCCTGATATCACCTCCACGTGCAGTAGGGGATATAACTTCAAGGACTCTAAATAAGAACTTGTGTGTATCTCCATAGAACGATACATGCTTGGCCAAGGCATTATGTGTTGACCCTTTCCTCATATGGTATACATGTTCTCTTACTCTATCCCTAAAGCAGCGGTTGGTCTTGCCAACATAAAACGAGGTACAGACCTGACACACTGCTAAATATACAAGGTTGCAGGTCATACAATTAGCATCAATACCTGTACTAAACTCAAGATCCATATCAGGATGGAGAAATGTAGTGGCAGCATCCATTTAAGAACGAAAATTGCAGTGGCCACATGGTTTAGTGTGTCCTTCATTCCCTTGCTTTCTCTCACCCCTCGGATAACAAAGCAACCTTTTCAGGTTGTTCTTATTTTTAAGGTTATTCTTATTATGAAAGGGCCTCCATTAAGCTGATGCTGAGGAAACGTAGGAACATAAAATAAGATGAATTAAAATGACCTTTAAGTAATACAAACTTATGTATACATCATCCCAGGTATTTTGTATAATTCAAAAATTCACATAGCCTGAAGTTTTTTGTATATATCTTTCCTCTTCTTTTTATATGTTTTTATATGTTTTCTTAACATTTTTACATATGTCTTTCTTAACATTTTTACATATGTCTTTTGTCACTCAGGGTGTATGTATGTATATGTTGTTTTGATATTATAAGCTTTTTAAGCTCTCTTGATCAGTATTGTATTTGAACGTTAATATGGTTGATTTTACTTTAATGCCTAATTGATGTTTGCACAGGATAGGTTGTTTTAGATTTTGAATTGAGATATATATATGACAGAATGTCCACTGATGAATTGTTAAAGATCTGAAGAAGCTCTTGTAGCGAAAGTGCTAATTCTTGTAGACCACAACTTTCTTGTTCAGTTTTATAAATAAATTCAGCGATTTTGTATACGTTTTGAGTTCCTGCTTCGTTCCTCATCCACCCTTTTAAATTTAATTACATGTATAGATCTGTAGTTGTGGGGCTGCATACATATCTGCTGACCTCATCAGATCCAAACATAGTGAAAGTTTTAAAACATGAGGAGAGGAAGTCTAAGATGACCTCTCTGCTTAATTTAAAAAAAAGCATTCAGGTGGCAAGCAGGAATGGACATCAGACCAGAAGCAGATAAAATCAGACAGCGACTGAATGTGCCAAAAAATCAAAAGAAAGAATATAATCAGATGAGACCAAATAACCTACAACTTTTATCAATATGCCTCCACGTAGAAAATGGGAAAAGGGGTGTTGATGATGATGATGATGATCAGATCAGATGGAAAGAAATGTTAAAAAACATAAATATAGTGGCAAGTATGGAGATCTCATGGAATAGTCTCATACTGGTCAGGATTTGATGCAGGTATGGTTAAGGAGAGGTTTAAATCAGAGAATGAAACATTAATAATGGCAGCTCAGGATAATGGACTATGTACATGTTGTTTTACAAAGGCCATTGAACATGTGGGAGAAACAGACAATTGCACGTTCTGTAAAAAAAATTGGAAGCAGTAGCATAGCTTGTTGCTGGATCTGATAAACTCATGACAGAGGCCCTGTACACTGAAAGGCACAATAAAGTGAACCACAAAGCATCATAATGAAGTGTGCATCACAAGAAATTACCCATTACCAACAGTTTAAAAAATAGATGAGAGAAAACCAGATATAGTAGTCCATGAAAAAAGACAACAGAAGCATTGATCATTGAAATTGCTACACCTAGTGGTTACACTCTCTCATGTACAGAGAAACACAAAGTCATAAAATATCAGGATTTGCATGCAGAAATGAGAGTAATGTGGAAGAAAGATACCCAGACAGTTACAATAGTAGTAGGAGAAATGAGTCTAGTAAAAATTAGTCTACTGTCATATTTAGATATGTTACCAATATATGTAACTCCATATGAATTGCAGCAGGAGTCAATTCTGGGCACACTGCGGGTGTTGCGAAGAGTACTTTTAGCTAACATCAAAGATTGAAACAATACCAATTTCATGAACTTTAATTATACTTTGACTTATGAATGGCGTCCATTCCCATCATGGTAGTAGAAACCCAAAAGATTTGGAGAAATTAAAATGACAGTGCGAAATTTAGCTGATGGACTTTTTTTTTTTTAACTTTCCAACACCTATCAAGCATGTTTGCCATTTCATGCATTGATGCATAATATTCATATTCAGATTATGAGATCTACATGCAGAGCACAGTGTTTCTAGAAGAAGGGCTCAAATTCCTGTCTGAATACCTCTAAAATGGTCACTCGTACTATTTTTTGTGCTGTAGCCTGTCCACACAAGTATCTCTCTATTTCTTAACTCTCAATACCAGTCATTGTAAGAAAAGCCCTGCTGACACATTTTAGTTGTATCACAAGCCTTTAAAACTCATTGAGGTTCTCCTGGGTTTTTACCTTTCTATTCCTGCTGTGTAAGGAGTGTACCATGATGGGCCATCTTGCAGAGCCCTGCATACTACATAAAGGGAAAACAATTCAGAAAACTTTGCTGTACGTCTGTGCAGCTACTCAAAAGAAAAGGGTCCAAATGGAGAGATGAAAAGTCAGCAAGCAAAGGAGAATAGTAGTGCTGAAACTGAATTCATCCTCAAGCCTTGGTGAGTACCCTCACAAGGTGGACTCTGTTTTCTACAAAATCTCACCAAGGCGACACTGATATATAAACTGTATTTATATAGCATATATCATGGAGAGAAGTAGGTCAAAAATAAAAAAAAGATAGCTGGGTGCACAAGACCCAAGACAAAAAAGTGCCAATCCCGGCAGGCGTACTGTTGCCAGGATGGGAAAAAAATGACAGTGCAGAATTATCAAAATAAGGAAACATTCCTACAATGGGGCCAGGCTGGGTCCAGGGGAGGATGCCCCCCCTGTTGTAGAAGGAAGCAGCAGTCCACAAAAATCACAAAAACTGATAGGCCAAAGAAGAGCCATAAAGACGATAGAGTGGACTATTGAGGATAAGGAAGAAATTATGTATTGTTATTATTATGCAAAAAACCCAGAATTTCCAGACACAGGATATACAAAAAGATGAAAAGATAAATTAGAGGAAAGAATAATACTTCCAGAAGAAAAACTGTCAGAAGCTTCAAATAAAAATTTGTGGTCATTAACATAACAGATTTTTTGAAAAACAGTATATAGACCAAGAAACTTTGATCTGTTTAGAAAAAGAAGAATCTGGGGAAGTGCGAAAATGTTAACAATAAAATATAGATATTTTTGAAAAGTATAAAAAAGAAATATGGACATGGAAAAGAAAGAGAAATTTGATACGGTGCAGTATTTATGCAAAGGCGAAAGCCAAATTAATCAACATAAAAAAGGCAGCCCAAAGATATTCTAAGAGAAATACAGGCAAAGGCATCCAGACATGGAAAATTTCACAATAAAAATTATATCACAAAGAGGGAATGTAGAAAAGCAGATTAGTAAAGTAGAAGTTAAAAAAATAGAAGTTGAAGTTATGGAGTGCCTGCGAAGTGAAGGAATTGATGCAGAAGATCTAACACAGGTTTCATCACAGCATGATGGGACAAGTCCCCAAAGTAAGGAGAAACAAGAAGATCAGGAGATATATGAAGAAGAAATATGGACATGGGAAAGAAAAAGAGATTTAATATGATGTAATATCTATGCAAAGGAGAAAGCAAATCTAATCAATACAAAAAGAACAGCACCAAAGATATTTGAAGAAAAATATAGGCAAAGGAATCCAGACATGGAAAACTTTACAATACAAAAAATAAGAAGACAGAGAGGAAAAGTAGAAAAGGAAATCAGTACTGGAGGAGTTAAAGAAATAAAAACTGAGGTTATCAAGTACCTCCAAACTGAAGGATTCAGTGTAGAAAATCTAATTCAGAAAGCACCACAAAAGAATAGAGCAATGGAACTCCAAATTAAGGGGAAACCAGTAGAATGGGAAGCATTTGGTCAGGTGCCATATAAAGATATTTTGGAGCCTTCCACAGGAAACAAGTATAAATATTCTCTTGAAGCTGGACAGCAAGGGAAGGAACAAGAAACTGTGGAAATTCTGACACAGTTAATGTTGAGATGTGGAAGGACAAGTGAGTTCTCATATGACAGAACAATGGATGGCACAGCATGAAATTGAAGAAAATGTGCCACAGGAAGATGAAATAGAACTTGCTATAGAATGCCTGCAGGAAATGGAAAACAAAAATGTGCACTCAGTTTAGAAGAAAATGAGCTAAGAGAAGAGTTGCTTGACTTAAAAGAGATAGACATATTAAGATCAATGAAATAAATGGACTGAGAAGGTCAATAAAACCCAAAAAGGCAGAAGTTTGATAAGACAAATGAACACAATAATTAGGACTGTTCATAGAGAGCCATGTGATATAACAGAAGTAAATAGGATATATTACTCTGTAGCTAAATTAATAACTGATAAAGTTCTACTACAAGAACACAGGGTAGTGAGGGAGAGAAAGGGGAAAACTCAAATACCATCATAGAACTCTCGAACAGAGAAAACTATAAAGCAACTAAGACAAGAAGTGTCATTGATAGAAGAGTATAGAAGAGGGAACAGATCAACAAAAATATTTAGAAAGATAGACATGATAAAAGCAATGCACAGTATTAGAACAGATCAGGATCTATCATGCACTATCGCAAATAAACTAAAATTTATTTATTTTACTTTATTTATTACATTTGTTTACCAGGAAAGTCCACTGGGCTGACGACAGCCCATTTTCAGTGGAGGCCTGGGGAGAAAAGCTCCAGTAGACTAATACAATAAGGAAAACTACTTTACATTGCAGAGTGAACCATCACACAGTGGTTACTACACTTACAAAAGTTACTACAAGAAATAAATGATACCAGTAATGAGGAACATTTTACACAGAAAAACTGGTTCTTACATAGAAAATCTACATAACAGTACAGAGGTGGCTACCACCAGGTAGTTACAGTATTTACAGTGGAGTCTACCATGCAATAAATCAGTGAGGAGGTACAGCTTACAACTATAATGCTACTATACAACCTAGCTGCTACAAAATGTAGTAGTAAGATTAAGCAACAGAACAGAAAAGTGATTTTAGAGGCAGCAAAGATCATAAATTATTTACGAAGAGAGCAGTACAAGGACTGCTAATAAAGGAGAGAGGGTTAGGTGACAGCATTAGAGAGGGTACTGCAGTTGCAAATCCAGTTGGAAAGAAGGTGATTTTGGAGGGCAGATTTGAAATTGAAGGGGTGTTGTTCAGAGAGTACAGAGGAGGGGAGATCATTCTAGTGCCTGGCCATAGTCCAGGAATATAGAAGTTTACCAACTGGAAGGTTTGGTTTATAGACTTGAAGTAAGTTTTGATTTTCTGAGCGTAGTGACCTAGTGGGGGAGTAAGGGGTAAATAAGGAGTTGAGTGCAGGGCAGTCTTGTGGTTTGTATATTAGTCCATGAGAAATAGTTAGTTGGAGATGTAGCAGGAATTGTGGGAATTTGAGCCAGTGGAGATGCCTTAAGGCTATACAATGATGGGTAGAGTAACGACAGTTAGAAGCAAATTTGGCGATTTTGTTATAATAGGATTCTAACTTCAGTTTTAAAGAGGACTGCAGGTTAGTTAGTAGAGAAGCACCATAGGTTAGAGAAGGAAGCAGGTAGGAGAGGACAAGGGCTTGTTTAGTAGCAGGGGAAAGGAATTTATAGTGCTTGTATAGGAGGCCAAGCTGTTTGTGGGTTTTAAAAATGTTGGATGGGATATCAAGATCAAATGTTAGAGTGCTGTCAATTAAAACCCCTAAGAGTTTGTTATTGGTTATGAGTTCGATCTTTATGGAGTTCAATGAGAGAATGTTAAAGTCTTGGAAATTGATAGAATTATTCTTTTTACAGGTGAACAACATAAGTTTTGTTTTTTCGGCATTTAAGGACAGGTGATTTTGAGGAAGCCAAGATTCAACAGTAAAGAAAGCTGTTTGGGTCATTTGTAGATGGAGGGGTTAGGGGCAGAACAGACTATGGTCGAGTCATTGGCATATTGAACTAGGGAGGAGTGAGGTAAAGCTTGGTGTAAATTATTAATGAAAATATTAAATAGGAGGGGGCCAAGAATTGAGCCTTGGGGGATGCCGGTAGAGTTGTGGAGGTATGGAGAGATTAAGTGCTGCCATTTGATGGCGTGTTGTCTGTAATGTAGATAACATTCAAACCAGGCAAGGGATGAAGAAGACAGCCCAATAGAGGAGAGTTGAGAAAGAAGGATGGAATGGGATATGGTATCAAAAGCCTTTGATAGATCTAGAAAAAGGGTAGATGCTATATGGCCAGAGTCACGGATTTTGTTAATGATATCTACGAAGGATAGGACAGCAGTAGAGGTACTGTGGCCAGGATGGAATCCATGTTGTGTAGGGGAGAGAATGTTGTTATTTAACAGGTAATTAACTAGTTGTTTTTGGATACATTTTTTGAGAATTTTGGATACAGGGGAAAGAAGAGCAATAGGTCGGAAATTCGAGATGTCAGAGGAGGGGCCTCCTTTGTGGAGGGGTAGGATAATGGCTTTCTTTAATAAAGAGGGAACATAAGATTCTTGGATTGACCTGTTGGTTAGGATGCTAACTGGATAAGCTACTGAATATGCAGCACGTCTGAGGTATTTGTCAGGAATGTTATCAGCTTATTTGGAGCAAGGTTTTAGCTTTAGTAAGTTTTTTTATATATGAAGTAGAAATAGAGGAAATCTCAGCACAAGTGAAAAAACTTAGAAGATACACAGATAAATACAAAGGAAAAGTACAAAATAAGCAATTTATTGATGACCCAAAAAACGTTTTATAGAGACTTGGGAAAAAGGTAAAAGGAATTGAAAGACCACCAAAAAAAGAAGAAATAGATACATTTTGGAGAAGTATCAATGAAGATCCTATGGAACATAACAAAGATGCTAAAAGGATATAAGAATTAAAAGAAAGAATAAGAAGTTTAAAGGTGCTACTAACAATGCAACTGCTTTAGCATAAGTAGCACTAAACTTCTCTTACCCTGAAACTGTCAGCTCCTTGTAAAATTCATTTGACACTCAACTAAATCTCTCAACTTCGCAGCACAAGAAATCTGGTAAAAGCCAAAATTTATTGGGGGGGGGGGGGCAAAGGCCCAAAACCAGGGACACATTTTAAATATTGCTTGTATAATCTTAGAAAGTTGCTAAAATAAAGTGTTATGTGTTACCATGTGTTTCCTGAAAGATAGGAAGACTGAAGCTTAAAGGGCTATCATTCTTTAGTGAATTCAGTTCTCACTGATTTGCCAGAAAACCAAAAAATTTAAGAGGAACAGGCAAAAAATATGAGCCAAATATTCTGTGAAAATCTGGACAGTGGAGAGCTATGGACTCAACTCCCTGAATCACAAGTGGTGATTGGGTGAGATTTCAGGCTCTTGTTTGAGCCTGAGTAGCACTAAACACCAGGTATACCTAACAGGGGCATTTTACACACACACACAAGCAGAATAACTGCTGCAAATGTTGTTTGTCGGCTTTTCCCAGTTAGGGGTCGCCACAGTGGAACTCCGGTCCACTAATGATTGGCAGTCGGTTTTTATGGTGTTGAGTTGCCAGCCCAATGCCCAACCTTCAATGAAGGCACGCCCATTCAACACATGTCTTTCAAATGCCCACTCGAACATGGGGAAGACATGCAGACTCCACACAGAAGGCACTCCCAACCCAAGCCGAGAGTCAAACCTCTTGCTGTAAAGCAACAACACTACCACTGCACTACCGTGGAAATACAGCATAACTCCTGCAAATAAAAGAACAAAACTCTCCATACCAGCATGACTCTGGCTCTGGCAGCACCAACAGAACAGTGACAGCATAAATCCTATAACACAGGGCAATAAGATACAAAGAACAGCTAGTTTACTTAGTTTAACTTCCACGCACGAATCCATGTTAGCAAGAAAACTCCACTTCATTAATTTTCCCCAACAATTTTGCAGCTGTAAAAGTGGGGTGGCTCCCCCTCCCCCTGGCTCTATGATTCCAGCATCCATGTATATGGAACAAAGGATCATTTGCTGATAAATAAAGTCATAGTGGAGAACTATAAAAAGGGGAAGAATTTATGGCATGGACTGACTACAAAAAGCATTTGATAGCATCCCACATTCATGGATAAAAGAGTGCTTCAAAATGCATAAGATGCATCCTACACTGATCAACTACATTATAGTGACCATGAAACACTGGCAAACCACTTTGCAGTTAAGCCATGATAAAGGACTAATTATTATTCCAGGGACAAAAATTCAAAGGGGGATATTCCAGGGTGACTCTCTGTTACTGCTGCTATTCTGCCTTGCTCTTAGCCAGTTAAGCTGTCTCCTTAACAGCTTAGGTCATGGCTATAATTTGGCTCCTAGAAAACAACAGTGTAAAGACTTCTCATCTTCTCTTTGTTAATGATTTAAACTGTATAGCTCATCAGATGAGGAACTGAAAGTACAACTGCAAGTTGTCAAAACTTTTTCAGATTATATAAGAATGTCATTTGGTCTTGATAAATGTGCAGAAGCAACCTTTAAAGCAGGAAAACTGCAGCATCAGAAGAACATCAGTTTGAGACACAATTGTGATATAAAAGAACTTGAGCAAGAGGTAGAGTATAAATATTTGGGAATTGATGAAGGATCAATAATAAAACATTAACAAATGCAAATAAAACTTAGTAAGGAGTACTTTAGAAGACTTAAACTAATCCTGAAAACAGCATTGACATCTAGGAACAAAATCCAAGCTATAAACCAATTTACTCTTCCTGTCCTAACTTACAGTTTTGGAGTGATTGACTGGCACCAAAATGTGTTGGATAGATTAGATAGGAAAACAAGAACAATGCTTCATGCTCACCAAATGATTTATAAAAATCAGTGCATACCAAAATTATATATTCCCCATTCTGAAGGAGGGATGGACCTCTTTGAAATTGATTACATGTACAGATCTGCAATCGTGGGACTCCATACATATCTGCTGACCTCACAAGACCCAAATGTATTGAAAGTTTTGAAACATGAGGAGAATAAATCTAAGATGACTTCCCTGCTTAGTTTAGAAGAAGCATTTTCAAGCAGGAATGGAAATCAAACCACAAGTGGATAAAAAACAGGCAACACCTAAATGTGCCAAAAAACAAAAGAAAGAATATAAGGTGAAGGACCAGATGAGAAGGCAAGAAATTTGGAAAATGCATAACTATAGTTGCAAGTATAGAAAACTTCTGGAAGAACCTCATGTTGATCAGGAACGAATGCAGGATTGGTTAAGGAAAGGCAAATTCATACCAAGAGAGTGGGCTGCATGCATGTTGGTTTACAAAGTCCATTGAACATGTGGAAGAAACAGACAAATGCAGGGTTTGTAAAACAGATTTGGAAAAAGTTGCACACCTCATTGTTGGTTCAGTAGCAACAATCACATGGGAGAACTGGGAGGGTTATTTAAAACTCTAATTTGTACTTATTTTTTATCTGAAGAAGTTCAAGTTAATATACTGGACGAAAAGCACTTTATTTTATCCATTAAATACACTTATTCCATCTAGAGTCTACCATTTTATTTGCCTTAACTAGTTGCTAGTGTTCCATTTTTGGTCTGTTTTTCGTTTTTGAGTTGCTACATACTAATGACAGAAGGACTGTATACTGAAAGGCATAATAATGTGGTGAGACTGTTGCACTGGGGATTGTGCAAACATTATGGTATTGAAGTGGCTGAAAAACCACTGGAAACATGAGCCACAAAGCATCATAGAAAATGATGAAGTCTACATCACATGGAATCATCCATTACCAACAATTCAAAAGATAGATGCTAGAAAACCAGATATAGTGATCCCAGAAAAGAAGACCAAAGTACCATTGATCATTGAAATCGCCACACCCAGTGACTACAGTCTCCTGTGTACAGGGAGACAGAAAGTCATAAAATATCAGGATTTGCAAGCAGAAATGAGAGCAATGTAGAAGAAAGGTAAAACGTAGTAGTACCAATGGGTCTTATAAAAAGAGTCTACAATCATATTTAGATATGCTACCAATACATGCAACTCCATACGAATTGCAGGAGGAATCATTACTGGACACATTACGGGTGCTGCAAAGAGCACTTTTAGCTGACTTCAAAGACTGAAACAATACTAATTTGATGAACTTTAATCATACTTTGACTTAGAAATGGGGTTTATTCCCGTCATGGTATTAGAAACCCAAAATATTTGGAGAAATTAAAAACTGAAGTATCTATGAACATCCGGTGGAATATAACAAAGATCCTAAATGGATAGAAGAAGTAAAACAAATAATAAGAAGTTTAAAGGTACAGGATATGAGATGGGATGAAGTAACAGCCAGAGAGATTGAAACAAAGTTAAGAAAAGCCTCTAAATGGAAAACCCCAGGCCCAGATGCAGTACCTAATGTTTGGTTAAAAGTATTAACATCTTTGCACAAAGATTTAGCCATGAGTAAAAACTATTTACATGTGCACCCTGATCAGACACCAACCTGGCTAACAACAGGAAAAACAATTCTCTTAATAGAGAACCTGCAAGCTACCCTAAACATTACAGACCAGTAACTTGCTGCCTTCTGATGATATATAAACTATATACGGGAATTGACGCTGACAGAGTTTATAGTCATTTAAAAGAAAACTCAGTTATGGCAGCAGAACAAAAAGGCAATAAAAGAAAGTCATATGGAACAAAGGATCATTTGTTTTTAAATAAAGTCATAGTGGAGAACTGTAAAAAGGGGAAGAATCTAAGTATCTCATGGACTGACTACAAAAAGACATTTGATAGCATCCCACATTCATGGATAAAAATAGTGCTTGAAAATGCATAGGATACACCCTACACTGATTGAATATATTGCAGTGACAATGAAACAGTGGCAGGCCACTTTGCAAATGACAAAGGACAATTATTATTCCAGGGATAAAAAATTTAAGGTGGATATTCCACGGTGAATCTCTGTCACTGCTGTTATTCTGTCTTGCCCTTAACCCACTAAGCTGCCTACTTAACATCTTAGGCCATGGCTATAATTTGGCTCCTAGAAAACAACAAAGTGTAAAGACTTCTCATCTTCTCTTTGTCAATGATTTAAAACTGTATAGCTCATCAGATGAGGAACTGAAAGCACAACTGCAAGTTGTCAAAACTTTTTCAGATGATATAAGAATGTCACTTGGTCTTGATAAATGTGCAAAAGCAACCTTTAAAGCAGGAAAACTGCAGCATCAGAAGAACATCAGTTTGAGACAAAAATGTGATATAAAAGAACTTGAGCAAGAGGGAGTGTATTAATATTTGGGAATTGATGAAGGATCAACAATAAAACATGAATAAATGTGAATAAAATTTACTAAGGAATACTTTAGAAGACTTAAATTAATCCTGAAAACAGCGCTGCTGTCTAGGAACAAAATCCAAGCAATAAACCAATTTGCTTTTCCTGTCCTAACTTACAGTTTTGGAGTGATGACTGGCCCCAAAACATGTTGGATAGATTAAACAGGAAAACAAAAAGGATGCTTTATGCTCACCAAATGATTTATAAAAATCAGTGCATACCAAGATTATATATTCCCCATTCTGAGGAGGGATGGGCCTCCTTGAAATTGATTACATGTATAGATCTGCAGTTGTGGACTCCACACATATTTGGTGACTTCACAGGATCCAAACATAGTGAAAATTTTGAAACATGAGGAGAATAAATCTAAAATGACTGCCCTTCTATGTCTAGAAGAAGCATATCAGCATCAAACAGGAATGGAAATCAAACCAGAAGTAGATACAAATCAGCAGCAACTGAATGTGCCAAAAAAACTAAAGAAAGAATATAAGGTGAAGGCTCAAATGAGAAGAATAAAATGTGGAAAATGCATAAAGATAGTTGCAAGTATAGAAAACTTCTGGAAGAACCTCATGTTGATCGGGATCGAATGCAGGAATGGTGAAGGAGTGGCAAATTCAAACCAAAAGATGAAGGGTTAATATTGGCAGCGCAAGGCAGTGGGCTACATACACATTGGTTTACAAAGTCCATTGAATATGTTAAAGAAACAGACAAAAGCTAACATACTCAGACTAAGCATCTTCTCTCTCTTGACTCCAAGTATTGTATATATTGTAAATATCAAGTAATTCACTGATGCTTATTGTCCAGTCAGTCTAAACTTACTGCCCTGAATGCAAATACCTACAAACTGTGCTACCTATGTCAAAATTGTATTTCAATGTTAATTTATCCACCTGTACCTGATTGCATATATGTATTTACCATTGCATTATGTAACCTGTGTATCCATATATGTATGTACTTACCATTGCATTATGTAACCTTTGTAACCATATTGCTTACTGGAGCTTTTCTCCCCGGGCCTCCACTGAAAATGGGCACACCTCTGGCCCAGTGGACTTCCCAGGTAATCAAACTGAAATAAAATAAATAAAATAAAATGTAGGTTTTGTAAAAGAGAATTGGAAACAGTTGTACACCTTGTTGCTGGTTGTGACATACTAATGGCAGAAGGATTGTATACTGAAAGGCACGATAATGTGCAAAACTGTTGCACTGGGGACTGTGCAAACATTATGGTACTGAAGTGGCTGAAAAACAGTGGAAATATGAGCCACAAAGTATCATAGAAAATGATGAAGTCTACATCACATGGGATCATCCATTACCAACAGTTCAAAAGATAGATGCAAGAAAACCAGATATAGTGGTCCATGAAAGAACACAATAGTAGCATTAATTATTAAAATCGCTACACCCAGTGACTACAATTCTTGCATACAGAGAGACACAAAGTCATAAAATATCAGGATTTGCAGGCAGGAATGAGAGCAATGTGGAAGAATGATTTGTAGATAGTTCCAATAGTAGTAGGAGCAATGGGTCTTACAAAAATTTACAGTCGTATCTAGATATGTTACCAATACTGTAACTCCATACGAATTGCAGAAGGAGTTATTACTGGGCACATTGCGGGTGCTGTGAAGAGCACCTCTGGCTGATATCAAAGATTGAAACAATACTAATTTCATGAACTTTAATCATACTTTGACTTAGGAATGGAATCCATTCCCATCATGGTATTAGAAACCCAAAAGATTTGGAGAAATTAAAAAGAAAGAGATCAGCGTAAGGCTTTCTGAGATGCATGCAAATATGGCAGTCTATGGATGTTGTCTGTTTACACTAGGCATCTGCTCATCAGAAATGTCTATGATGTCTCAGAAGCTATGCAGTATGGTCATTCATAGAGGTCTATACTATGCAACATCTGAGCAGGGCAATGTAAGTGTATGCAGCTATTAGTTGCATATGTCCATTGACTTCTATAGGGAGTCTATAGCATACAACAGCATGCTATAAACAGAGCAAAACTGTATCTCTGCTTCACAATACTCTGTGACTATAGTCTGTTCATTGGAACACCCACCTTTAGTTGTTCTACTTGCTCAGAAGGTGTTTCACAGATGTTTCCCAGAGCACTTATTATGATTTAGTACCATATTACTTATTCTTGTGCCTGAATCTCACTTTTGCTGAACAGTGCAACTCTCAGAAAGTGAGCAGAGAGCCTTGCTCTGATCTGCAGATGTATATGCATCCCAGTCTTAGTTTTATCATACCTTGTTTCTTACAAGATATATCAGTCATGATATCCACAATCAAGCTTATAGAAGTGTGCATCCTTCAATCATTCACCCTGTTCATAATGTTTTGCTGACTCTCTAAGCCAGTGAAGTGAATCAACTCATTTTGTATCTACACAGATCCATAAAGAACATTTTTGGTTACTTCCAGAAATACTCTGCAAAGAAAGATCCATATTAGTAGTATATTCCAAGAAAGCCCTGAAGGTTTCCTTTGCCTGCCTTCCCTCCTCAAAGTGGCTACTTTCTCATTCCATAAAACATTATGATTCTGGAAATTCATTGCACAGCATGCAGTCTACAGTTCTGCATTTTTTGTTTTTAGCTGTACAATCGACAGAAATGCTCTTTGCATTCAGTCATTACACACTTCTTAAAATGCCTTCAACCTTGCAACAACATTTCAGTGCTATTTTGACATACTACATTGCTTTAATAACTTTGTCCAGTTAGGCCAATGTCACTGTTGTGACCAATGCAATGTCCTTTGAGGAGATGAAGACAAAGCACTGGCCACAGTATGCTACTGCTAATTTTTAGAGTACTGCACACATGTGAATTGATGAAGTAGCTCTGTATTAAATCTGCAAGCATGTTGCTGTCCAGTACACTCAACAACTTATTTAGGGAAAGTGAAATATTTACATTAATTCCACTGTACTATTAAGATACTTTACTTTTCCATTTCTGTGAGGCTAGTACAAGACTGCAAAGAATTAATCACCAAAACTTTGGAAATAGTCCCATGTCACAAACATCTTACAAGTGGGTCTAACACAGAAAAATGACTGGTGCTAAAGTCATGGATTTTAACTCAATGCTAATTAATGCATTATAGTGCCTTTTGGGAAAACAGCCACCCAAGCTAATTAATCCATCAATTATACACTCCTAAGTCTTGATCCATTAGTCAAGGGTCTGTGAACATATATAGTCTGTAATCCCACCTTTGACCAACATGTGGCCAAGTAGTAAGAAAATGATTCTCTGTCACCCAACTTATAAGTAAGGGCATGGCATCCAGGTTCTAAGAAGTCATAGTGCTACTTTATTTGGCCCTTATCAGACCCATTACTGAGTATAATGCCTCCTTCAGCATAAACGTGACCAGACATATGTAATAGTTGGAACACCCACAAAGGTTTCTTACCAGGAGCATCCAAGGTATAAAGACATTGTCTTATATGGATCGCCTTAAAACCCTATCTCTAAACTCAGTCTCCTGCAGATTACTGACAGGCAAACTATGACTGGCATAAAAGGCATCCTCAGATCCAGCTCTCATTGACCTTTTGCACATACACAAAGTGAACAGCATTAGAATCACTAGATATAAAGATTTAAATTTTGCTTGCCACTTAAATAGTGCATAAATAGACCATATCAGCAAGACAGATATGCATGTCAGAGGATCTCCATGCTCTGGAACAAGCTCCCCATCTATGTGAAGCAGAGTCCATCCCTAACCCATTTTAAGCATAACCTTGACCAGTGGATGGAAAATTGGAAATTCAACCTTGGCCTGTCCCCTATGTCTCTGATAGATAGGGGCAGACAGTAACTATGCCCAAACTAACATACCACCTATATAACCTTTAGAAACTTCTTAACTAACATACCCCCCCTAATAAAAGCCTATGATATATAGGGACACAATTGGGTTGGGTTGTGTGATTAGGTTTATCAAGGCCCTAGTGGTCGTTAGCCTAATATATGCCTATGAACCTATAGTCAGACCCATTTTAGTAGCATATATTGCCAGTACTTACTTGAGACTGTGGAACTTCAGACTAAATGATCTATATGTTTAGTTTTCTTAGAGAAGTAGAGAGGTGGCGTCTTCCACATAGTGGGTATAGGGGGCTTGTCTGACTGGTAAATGTTTTTGTGCATGTGTAGATGTCAACATTATAATCATCTTCAGCAAAGCATCACTCAGGTGAGTACTTATCCACCTGCTGCATAGTACAGCTGTGTATCACATTCAACATCACCATGCATTGCATTCTGTAGTGTATAAGCCTCCGTACAAGAGAGGAGTTAACTGGAATTGCAGCTGTAATGAGTTTTCCTCTCAATGATATTTAACTTGGAGGTATGCTTGGCATGACTTGTTCACCTACAGCTGATTCAATATTCAGATAAGCTTCATGTACACCAACAAGCTATAGGTCTTGTCATCAACATACCTACTGTATGTACTATGTTAGATATGGAAAATGTGCATGGCATGTGGGAACAATGGTATTAAAAGGAAAAGTCTTGTTGTCTTTCGGCTTTTCCCGGTTAGGGGTCGCCACAGCGGAACTCCGGTCTGCTAATGATTGGCAGTAGATTTTGACAAATGCCGAGGTGCCAGCTCGACGTTCAACCTTCAACAAAGGCACGCCCATTTACGCATGACTCCACACAGAAGGCACTCCCCACACTCAAGCTGAGAATCGAACGGGAGAACCTCTTGCTGTGAGGCAACAATGTTACCACTGCACCACCGTGGATTCAAGTCTAGTGCGCTAAATTCAGGAAGTTAGTTCCTGACATGGAGGAGCATCTGAAGGAAGACCTAAAAGTGTGAAGTGGGAGAGTTCAGCTGGGTCTAACCTGTGGGGTCTACCTTGTGCAGATGCCTGCTTTTTAGAGCTGAGAGTTTGGTCTAGCAGAGGCACGCAGCCTTGCACTTTCCTTGCATTGCAAGGCACATGACAGAATATATCTTGGAGGGTCTTTGTGGAAAGAACATTTGAAATCAAGTTATTATTTGCTTTCTTTTGAAACAGTAAAGTCAACTGGGTAATATTTTAGTTTGTGGATTATTCAAAAAGCCATGTTTCTATATAAGTCCTGCCTCCAGTGTCTTTGAGGGACTGACAAACACTATATAAAACATAAATAAATAAATAAAAATACAAGCCTCTACTGAGCTTATGCGTACTGCTGTATTTGATGTATCAGGGTTCATAATATTTCTTGGCAACAGTATTCATGCATAAATAATTAAATAAATGTAGTGTTTGAAGAGAGTTTAGCAACGTGCCAGTCTTCATGCTGGAAAAGCTATTGTTCTTTTTAGAGCATCTACTGGTGTCACAGAGGTAGATCTGATGCTACAAAAATGAAAACAGGAAACCTACATTTTATATTGCAGCCTAGATCAGTGATTCCTGTAATATGGAAAGAGGAATGTTGCAAGTTTCCTGTAATTAACATTTAAGTGCACTTGGTATGCTTTGGTTATATACTGACTATGCTGTCGAGTCAAGATGAGGGGGAGATGAGTTTTACTTTTGTTTCTGTCCTTCACACGCTTCTCTAAGGGTGACCTTGGAGTAGGTTTCTTTACATAATGGGTGTGCAGGTGCTTGCCCCTATTGGGCGTGTAAGAGAAGATTGATCCTCTTACAAAAAAAGAACACTGTGACTTCCTGAGTATTTAAATATTTTAGTTTAGACAAGGCTTAGCCTGCTAAACAACACACAACTACTCAAAATGAATCCTTCAAAACATAACTAGTATGAGCTGCAGTACAATTCTATACCCATATTATAGTATGGTGTATGAGTTGTCACTCAGTAAGACTATACTGCTCAAGAAAATAAACAAATAAATAATAGGAGGAAATAAATCATCAGTTTATGTGTGAATGTTCAGGTAGGTGTGTGTATTTTCTGGTGGTTTATGTGTGGCTCTTCTGACAGATGTGTTTGCTCACTGGTGGTTTATTTGTGGCTCTTCTGGTAGGTGTGTCTGTTCTCTGGTGGTTTATCCATAGCTCTTCTGGAAGATGTGTTTATTCACTGGTGGTTTATGTGTGGCTCTTCTGGCAGGTGTGTCTGGTCTCTGATGGATTATGTGTGGCTCTTCTGGTAGATGTATCGCTTCTCTGGCAGACATTTTGAATGCGGCTTTTTTCCAGGAAAAAGCAGATTAGATAACTGTAACAACACATTATGCAATGCTCATACTGACATGTTACCTGTTTCTTGCAATACTCTTTCTTCAATCAGCACACCATTTCTTACAGCCAGTGACTATGTACATACATACATACATACATACATACATACCATGCATTATTTTACTAAAAATGCATGTCAGTGAATTCTTATCTTAAACAGCGCTGTTGCTTTTAGGGTTAGCTATCAGGTACAAAAGTTGTTAGCAGTATTAACTACGGACTCAGTGTGCTCTCACTGAATTTTATCCTAACTGCTAGCCTGCCTTGGGTGCTGTTATATTGCACCAGTACCATCATATGCTACAGAGGCATCTGTCATTGCCATAGGATTACATTTTTTTTTGCAGTCTACAGCTTACACTGTTAGAGGCATTGCAGCTCCAGTAAGGATTCTGCTTGTAATCCTGTGCAGCACAACTGTCGATTACTACCTGCAGAATGAAACCAAGATTGAGACTGCAGTACAATGCAGCTATCACATGCTCATTTTTTTAAAAACAACTTTATTAGATTCATACATTTTAAACAATGACACAGGTATACATATATTAATAGAAAAAAAAAACAATATTAACATTTTCACTATTTCCATGCATTATCTTTATGTGCTTTCTTTTTAACAATTATAATTCACTGCAATATTATATAAATTGCACAATTCCTGCCTTCCTTTAAATCTCACGCCTCCTCCTGAATATTAGTCTGCACTTGCTCCTACAAATTTCATTTATTTCTAAGTAATTTGCTCCTTTATTTTTCTAAACATTCCTTTTCCAGTTATTTTATCTTCTTTACAATATTCAGCACTTCGGTTATAGTTTGGTTTGGATTTTTATTTTTATTTTCTAGAATTTGATTTTTTTGGCAGCCAAGACCTTACTATGTCTGAGCAATTCAGATTCTATATCCCAGCTCAAAAAAAAAAATCATTTTCTTAATTATAACCATTGCTCCACCAAGATTTCTGACCAACTACTCTAGGATATTTTTTAAATCTGCCAACTCATTCCATCCCCAAAAACGTTCCCAGTTACCATTCATTTTCCCATCACACCTCCAGCATTTGTTGCCTTCATGAGGAAAATTCATCTGCAGTTTGCTTGGGGTATAAAATACCTATGCAAACAACTAAAGCAAAACTCCTAAACCTTCTGATCTTTATTGCATACTTGGGAGGCATATAGATTCCATCAACTCTTCCGTTGTATGTTGAGTTTTTAATTCCTTCTTCCTAAACTTTTCTAACCTCCTCTGATTATTCTTATATTTATAATGCAGTATCATATATGGTCTACTGATTATCCCTTTTTTACCAGCTACATCTGATCTAGACTCAGTTTAAAACTCTGCTAGAGATGGTGTTTCATTTAGCACTCCCTATCCCTTTCTGTTTGCCTATACTTCATTATCAATCCATGGTAAGGAAGGCAGTGTCTAACCTGCAGTACAAACGTATGCTTGGCCTCATCCCACTCATTTACCTTTACCTCACTAGTTAAATGTTCCCAATACCTTGGTTGCTTTGCTGATTTTCCACAATATATTCTAACCCATTATTGCCTGTTTTTTTCTATAAATACACTTGCAATCATCCTTATTGGTAAAATCTCCTTTCTCTATTCATTGTATTGGCTTAATTTTCAGTCTACCTTCTTCATCTTTATTAATCTAACATTCTGTGTGGTTATTGTTATGCTCTTTAAGAACCTGTATCCAAAATCTTAAAGTCTCCTTTCTTCTCAAACTCTTCCCATTTCATTGTCACCAATTTACACTTTGATTTACCATGATACTTTATATAGTGCTGGAATAAGTTTTCCGCTGTTTCTAGTTCGTCGACAAATCAGGTTTACTCTACCTATGCTAGAATCCAGTTTAAGAGAAAAGGCTTTTTTCTTTTAAATTTATCCAGAAAAATAATCAAAAAAGCAAGATACTTACAAACACATCTGTGAGAGGCAATGTTTCACTCAAAGTCTACCTATTTATAAACCATGCTATCCACTGCAACTAAACATAGATATTGTAAGAAACAGGTGATGTTACAGTACAAAAATGTATGAACCATTAACTGACATGATACAAATAGATGATGGTTCAGTTATGAGATATAACCAGAGACATAGCCAACCTCTTCCTGAGGAGTTTCAACCACAAAGCCATATACCAGAGAGTCAAACCCAGGTGTTCAAACCAAAACACGATGACAACCTTGTCTATCCAAAGTATATTGATTCCATCAACTGTACTGTCATAATCATGTGTCTG
>NC_056737.1:856671491-856746491 GCF_019279795.1 Protopterus annectens | reverse complement strand
ACGATTGAGGAGGTATGACCTGCCCTTAACAAATTCAAACCTGATTACATTCTAAATGTCCTGTTTATGAAGTCAGTGATGATGGATTCCATGGCTTTGCAGACAAGACAAGTAAGGCTTATGGGTCTATAGTTGCTTGGGTCAGTGATAGGGACAACTTTATAAAAGGGCATCACCACTGCAGTGTGCCATTGATCAGGAACACAGCCTGTGACAAGGCTTAGGTTAACAACTTAAGGAGGGGATCAGCAAGGGCCTGCTTAACAATGCTTGTAAGATAGCCCTGAATGTTGTCTGGACCCACTTAACTCATTCCCTTCAATTGAGCTCTTTTGAGCTTGTACTCTCAACTCCCAGTAGGCATGGCCTGAGCCTTTAAAAAATGAAGTTATTGCCTCACAGTTCAAACAAATATTCATATCTCAAAGTAACATTTACAATTGTTTGGCAAGTCATAAACTGTATTTTATAAATCAGAATAATCAAACCAGATCAATCACAGTAAATGTAATGTATAATCAGCTTACGATACCTCAGAAACAATTGAAGCAACACATACTCTCTGCCAGCAGCATTTTCTTCATACAACAGCTGTAAGCTTTCATATGAGACTAAGACGTTCTGTCTATAAAACTTGATTGTTGTGATGTTTAGAGAAGTATCAGATTTATTACAATACAAATAAACAGCATAGAAACAGTATTCAATATCTCTTGATTTGCACTAGACAGCAGCCTAATATCAATGTGGTTGCTTATGTCATCATGTAACCTTTAAGGTGAAATCTTACATTGTATGCAGCATGGTTTTATTATTAATGCAAATATGAACAAGCAATATTTGATGACTACAGGCATGAATAGGATGCAACTGCAGAAACACCTGGAGACCTCACTAGGCTGCAATGAGTTAAGAAGTATTTTTGGATTTGGAGAGCACTTTAGGGACACAGTCCTTGGAAATAGTGTGTGTGTGTGTGTGGGGGGGGGACTCAGATATATTTGAGATGTGCATGATAGTCTCAAGCAACAAATTTGCAGCAGACCTTTTAGCCAATATGTTGGTTATGTAGTTAGGATTTGAGCAGGTGGGGCCATTATAGATACAGTCTGAGCAGTAATGTGAATTATTCCCTAATTTGTAATGAGGAAGGACTTGTCATTATCCTTAGCCTTAGAAGCAAGCTGTCTTCATTTTCTTGGTGAGGCATTTTATATTCTCATTGTAATGAGAATTTCTGGCCTTACAATGTAATCTCAGCAGTTTCTTTCTCCTATTGTAAAGTGTATGTATATCTACTGACTGCAAAGAGGGATTTTTATTGAATTTGATAATATATTTGGTCCTAGTGGGGATAACCCTAAAATGCATTTATCTAAATGGCTCCATGTGAGGGTTAGCATGGGAGCAGTTTGTGATTTTGTTGTATAATTTTAAAATTTCACTTTTTTGATTCTTTAAAGAGGGTGATGTTGGTAGCCAGTGGACAGGATATTCTGAGAATAAAAGTAACTAGTTGGTGATCTTACTTAACAACTGAGAAGCCAACCATGGGCAGAGAACAGGCTGGAGCCACGTTTGTAAGAACTAGGTCTAGGATATTTCCTCCCTGGTGAGGTTATGGGCAATTTGATCTGAGAGGGGAGGGCAGGCAAGTGGGCATCTCCTGCAATGATTTCGGGTGAAGGTTGAAGACATAGATATGAGGAGGTGTGGTGGACTTGACTGACCTGCAGAGGAGATGGGAGAATATGACATGATGCCCTAATTGCATGCCCACTCCTCAGATGTAGCCACACAGCCATACAAAAGGAGGATAATGGGGGAAGTCATCCAACAAGAAAAACAGTTGCTGAAATTAAGAACAAGACTCCCCAGGATGTCCCTAGGTTGCACATTGGCTCCAGCTTAATTGAAGACAATCTGGGTGTGCAAAGAAGGAGCTGACAGACCTGGCAATGGACATGAGGCACCTGGTAGATGCTGTAGAATGAAGCAGAGGATCACAAATTCTAAAAAAGCAAGTAGAATTGTTGATCATCTCATCCCAGAGACATGCACATACTGGGCCCCACCTCCATGTAATGAATTTAACTGCTTAGCCAATTGCTGAAACCAATTAAGTCTTCACTGAATCTGGACATCATTTTTGGTTAGGGGATGATACCACTCAAGACCAGTCTTATCCTTGCTGCAAGCATGCATAGTAAACTCCAGCAAGTCTTTCTGCATGTATTTCATGGGCTTTCATGTCAGATCATTCATTCCAGATTGAACTATGATCATGTCATATTTATACTTACTAGAGGTGAGGGTCATAAGAGCTCTAGAAGTATGAGTAATTCTATGTCCTTAGAGGTAGCTAACTGTAACCCTGTCCTTGTTCAGCCTGGCAAGTATATAGTCAGTATACCTACCAATGGAGTCACCAATTACTTGGATGTTTCCAGAAGGTGATATATTATTGTCTGGCTGGGGTGCATTGTTGTTTGTAACATGTTGATGAAGGGATGCATGTAGTAGATGTATTTCTGTGGGGGTTCATTGATGCCTACTCTCATGAGTTCTATGAGGCTTGGGTACTGATTTCTTAATGTCATCAGTATATTACTGTTTTGTACTAATAGTATGAGGATGTTACATTTGTATGATTAGGAGTAAAACAGTGTGACTCTCATTACATGCATGAGATTTCAAGAGTTTATACCTTTCCCACATGGAATCAATTTGGTTGAGCAAGAGTTCCTCTTCAATGAACATGTGGTAGTTATTACACTGACATAGGATACCAATGATAAAAGGCTGGAAATGAGGCGAATGTCAGTTACTGTCTCCCCATGCTGCCCAGTGTAATTACTTATAAAATCTTGAAAAAGGAAGTTATAGGGGTGGGGGAGATGACACAGTCAAACTGAGTCCATAGGAGATAGCAATGTGCAGACCTGTATCCAGACATCTAATCTGTGCAGGTCTGTGTAGTTCCACACAAGTCATCACAAACTGTTACAGCTCTGGGCTGGCTGGTGCCAGTCTTTCAAAGAGGAAGGAAGAAGGTTTCTTTACACTAATGACTAAGAAAAACTTCATGTGTGGTCACAGACCTCTACGACTATAATTGCTGTGTGCTTTGGTTCAGCTTAGTGCAGCTGATCTCATAGTAAATAAAAAGATAGTAAAGAGCACACAATTATGAAAACTAGCTATAATTTGACAACTTAGTGCTACACTACCCAGAAATAGCAGCAATCAATGTACTTTCACTTTCACAACCACCCACTGCATCAGGGTGCAGGGTTGCCAACTATACAGAATTTTTCTGGACTGTCCAGAATTAAGGGGCACTGTCCAGAAAATGGAAAGGAGAGCATATTGTCCAGAAAAATGCCAGGAAATTAATTTTCTTTTAAATTAAAAAAAAATATAAAAATAAATTATAAAAGAACACCCTTTGCATCCGGTTGCAACAGACGCAGAAGACGAAAACAGTCTTCTGCTTCTGTGCGACTGATTGTTTACATCTTTGTCCTCTGCGCGCATGGAATTTGAATTCTTGAAGAAATTTTGAACTGTGCAGCAGACCACAATCAGACATGTCTCAAATATGGTTCGAGTACTTATGAAATGTTGCAGTTTTACCTACCCATTCCACAGTCTGTTTGCATAAGTAGAGGAAGTACAATGTGGAATTCCTAGCTATACAGTAATATTTCAAAGTACTATTACTGGATATTAAGTAGCTATGTTGGCAGCTAAAATTGCAAGCAATAAAGATACTGGGTCTGAAGAACTCCATGAATATTAAAGGTATTTTAAACAGAATGCAATGAAATTATGATAGTGTTTTGTTTTTAGTTATGATGCTATTTTATTCATGTTTTGACTAAGTGATTAAGTAGAATATTTTTGTTGCACTTGATTATAAATTTCAGTACTATTGGTGGGGACTTTATCATTTAATGTGATCACAGAAGTCTTTTAAATGTTTATTTTTGTGGGTGAATTAATTTCTTATAACAGATGCAGTCACAGACTTCTGCCAAATACTAGTAACTGGTACTATACAAATGTAATGTATCCAAAAATACAAGTGTGATAACTCTGATGATACTGTTTTACTATTTAAATATAGTTACATCAAATACTGACAGACAATTTAAGCACACCCCTCTCTTTATAAAGATGATGGTTGCCAAACCAGTATTCAGTGGGATCATGTCAGAAGACCATATGATCAATGTGCGCATTCATGTACCTGATTTTATGACTGTCTTATAAACCTTAGAGTACCGCATTACCCCCTTCATACCTGTGCTAACATCCATTATACAGATGACTATTTTTTAAGGGCAGGTTAAGCTGAAAGTGCAGAATTGCTCAGTACTTGGCACAGTGGCATTGCTCTGTAAATATAAAGCAGTGTCCAGGCATAATATTACTCTATTATTTTTTTTCAATGATGCTGTTATTGCCTAGACTCTATTAAACTAGAGTTCAGCATATTTCTTTACCTGGTCAAATTTCTGTAACTTCTGTTCATTTCTATGTAAACTGCTAAAAGCTAATTAATTGCCTAGCAGACAGCTTTATCATTAGACAGATTTTAACATTTAGAGAGCTGTATAAATGGCTAATACATACATTTGCCTTCAGTCTATTTGTTTTTCAAGGCGAAAGGAATATTGTGTTAAGATCTCAGTTGGTACATTGTTTACATTAGATATCTCCCTTTCTGGATGCTTATTAAAAAATCTAAAAATATATACTTTCCTAAATTAGGAGGGAAGCAGAACACACCAAAACAAGCTATCTTTCATCACTGCTGCTGAACCAGAAACTGTGTCGTATTGTAAATACTCAGCACTGAAAAATGTTCCTCTCTAGCAGATGCTTTTTTGAATCACTTTGTGACAAAAGCTGGCAAAGACGCTTGGTATTTGGGGCATTTTATGGAAATTAATGCAAATGGAATAAAAGAAGAATTGCATTATATGTATTGTGCTGAATCTTGCTAGGTTGTTGTACTTAATTCTTTGTTTGCTTTGCTTTGCTTGAAACAAACTAAATCATGCAAGTACTGTTTCTCAGACTTGAATTTCAGAGTATAGCTAAAAAAGATTTTCTCCAGGATGGTGGATTATTTTGTATCTATACCATCAATCACTTCTTCTGCAGACTTCAATATTTCTTAGGAACTTACTGAACCTGTTTTCAGTTTGCCATCCTTTCCTTATTGCAATATTACCAGCTTACCATTTTTTT
Organism: Protopterus annectens; assembly: GCF_019279795.1. Classification (NCBI taxonomy): domain Eukaryota; kingdom Metazoa; phylum Chordata; order Ceratodontiformes; family Protopteridae; genus Protopterus; species Protopterus annectens. The sequence goes on along the minus strand of NC_056737.1, from coordinate 856,741,232 downwards.
AATGTAACATAGGCATTTTATTCTTCAAGGGCAGCAGACCCTGAATTTGTAGATGAAACACTGAAATATAAAGTTGTTTGCTAGCAGCAACCTTTTCATTAGTTACAGATCTCTTTAATGTGGAATTATTCAGATGACCTTTACGTCTGCAGAGATTGTGCATATTGACTGACATTGGTGGATTGTAATGACAGAAGTTTGAGTGGCCTTTTATGGTTGAAATGTTCTTACATGGGCAGTTTTGTCATTATTAGTTCATATGTTTTGTTTCATTGCTTGCTAGAAAAATATTCACAACTATACATTTAACACATGCTATAACAAGTGGTGCTGTATTATGCAAGAGATATAATTTGATTATTATATATTATAATTTACTATAGTCAGGAAGGTAAATCAAAGAAATTTTGCTTGGTCCTAAATATGTGTGCAAGGGGCCTATGATTTGAAAACAGCCCAAAGGTAAACTTAATCCAAAACTGGCGAGATGCATTTTTATTGAATGTGGGTTTCAATGTTGTTTCAGCAAATGTGAGTTTTAAAGGCAGAAAACTTTTAACGCTAAGTTTGTTTTCATTGTGAAACTGTATTGCTTTGTTTAGCACATGTCTATCAGTGTTTGTGCTATCAAATTTGAAATAAAAGTTTTAAATTAAATCCAAATATCTGTAATCATTGTAGAAGTAAATCAGAAAACAGTATGTGCACTGAATGTTTTGAACAGTGTTTATGGAAGCGGGAAGAAATGGAGAAATAGCCAAGTAATGAGACACTGGAATGGCTGCGTGGGAGGGGACAGGGGTACATAAATACTTGCATTTTGCTTTCATGTACGTGTCCAGAATTTTTGACATGAAAAGTTGGCAACCCTACCCCTACTTCAGGTCTGAACCAAGTCAGATGCAAACAATGCAAACAGTGAAATTAAGAAAAGATGTCTAAACAACAGAATTTAAGCTGCATTAGCTAAATGGATTGAATTGTGATACAAATAATGCAGGTAAAATGGGCAAGTAACTTTCTGGGTTAATTAGGGAGTATCAAACATTCAGAGTAGCACATGTTTCTCTCTCACACACACACACACACACACACACACACACACACACACACACACACACACACACACGTTGCACATATGCACAACACCATCACAATTCATACCTCTGTCTTCCTTCTTATATTTTCTTACACAAAAGGCTTGGTAGCAAATTGTTGTGCATTTTGTTAACACTTTGAAATGAATAAAAGTGCACATATGTGTGTGATTGAATGATTACATATTTATTTATTTACTTATTGATTTCAGTCTGATAACTGGTTGTTGGACTGGTCCAGAACACTTTCAGCCACATCTCAGGCAAGTGGACAGCAAAAGTAACAACAAAAAAAAGTTAAACAACAGTGAAGATATAAGGATACATAGTTGTAAATCACAGTAATGATACAAAATGTATACATAGGTAACAAAATATGTTGAGAAGACATTACAAATGTTAGAGAAAAAATAAGAATATTGGATTGAAATCTGATATAACTTGACCATTCTACTCTTTTCCAATGTACTACACAATAACTTTCTGAACCTGCTTAAATAAATGCTTGTCATATTTTTCTACTTATGTTAAGAACCAGATGATTTACTCTGTTCCATTTCCCCCTTGAAATATGCATAAAAATCTGAAGTAAAACTGTATATTGTAGCAATCTTTCAGCATGAATGGTGAAACAACGGTAGTGTGTTTTGCCTTTTGAAGAAAATGGAATTCATTTATCTTACTAAATGTTTATTTTTGTATGTTGGTGCCATTAGTTACTGTCCCATTGTACTGTGAACTAAGCAGTAAACATCACATATTCATCTTTTAACCCAGAGAGTCCAGGCATATGCCCATCCCCAGAAAAATATATTATTTCAAGAGAGGTTGTGCCTTCTGGTAATATTCTTCACTACAAGTATACCCCAGTTTCTCAAATAAAAGGGGCTATGGGCTCAGTACTGGGATTTACTAGGGCAGCATAATAAAGCAGAAAATAAAACAATGCTCTATCACAGTGTACATCAGATATTCTTAAGTAATGCAAAATGTCAACATGCTTAACAAGATGTCAGTTAAGTCTTTGGTGGATACACAACTTTGTCATACTACCAGGACTGATGTGTGTGTTTGTCAGCAGTATTATTACAAAGCCAGATTTTCAAGGCAAAGATCATTAACTTAAAAAAAAAATGTGGGCTTCCGCACCCCAGCCATGAAACTTCTTTCTCCCTCACATGGTTTCCCTCTAGATAGCTGCAGCCATTTTATCAGATGAGGCTAAAGTAAAGCTAAGGCAAATGTTTTTAATGCCTACACATAGTCCTAGACCACACCTACAGTGCAATGATGTCATGACAGATATTAGCCCATGGATGGACTGAAATTTCATTTCCCATACTGCCTGCTGGACTGAAGCCTATTGTCTCCACCATAAAGTAATAATGCCCTTACTGGAAATCAACTTTCATCCCTTAAAGAATGTTGAGTCAGGAAAATGGCACTTCTTCTCATCACCCCCAGCTAATTCCTTATGGAATGGCTCTGCTAATCAAACCCAGGTCTCCTTGGTCAAAGTCTGGGTTCCCTCCTTCTGCACCATTGCGCCATCAAACAGTAGTTAACTTTAATTGTTATTAGGTAACAAACCTGACAGTTGCTAGTATATTTTTTAAAAGGCCGAAATCAAATCCTTCTCCATCTCTTCAGCTTCAGTTTGTATGTTTATTTATTCAAATGTTGAATGGTAGCAGTTGCAAAAAATAAAGAAAATAATAAAAAATAAACTGACATATAAAGGGAGGCAGAAACACTGCAAATTAAATATGTTTTTTAATGTGGTAGTAGAACAAAGAGTCAAAAACAGTTCTTCTACCATGAAAGATTTTCTGTTTCTAAAACATGGCTAACAGAAAACACACACACACACACACACACACACACACACACACACACACACACACACACACGCATGCTGTGTAGCTGCATTGTATGCTCTGTCCTGTGTGGACTTTCCTTTGAGTAAAACATTTAAATTTCTATGAAGTAAAGCTATAGAACTCAAGTCCTAAATCTTGCATTTACTGTTGCTGGAATTTGAGAAATGCTTTCACTTTTGCACCAAGTAAACAGGCCTATTTTGTAAACACTAGTTGTCTTAAATTATTCAGAAAAACAGTTAAATTTGAAAAATTGATGCCCGATAAAATGCTGCTGCTGTTTACATGACATTTTAGTAGTTTGAAACAAAGTACTTTCAGCTCTCCTTTACTGAGTACAGTGGTGGTTTTTGAAAGAACAATGAAATTGATATCATGGTAATGTTAAGTAAGCTTCCAGTAAGGATGTCATTGACTGAATTACATTCTTTTCATTTACATTAAATGAAAGATAATAAGGGAGAGTGTGTAGTTATCATGGGCTCTCAAAGGTATGAACAGTAGATATCTGTACTGATACACGTAGCTGCAAATTACAAGGATATTTTACTTAATAAAATTAGTGGTGCCTACAATCAAAATGATTCTGTTCCAGATTACTTACTTTTAAAAGGGCTGCTTAATTTTCAAGAAACTGAGTTCCTTAAAATAATTTCCCTTTGACTGGTGTGTTTTTCTGTATCCTTAAAATTCATAAAGATGTCAATAGATTGCCATTCCACCCTATCTTGCTGCAGGGGAGTCTGATTGGAGACATTGCTCTATTTGGGATGCAAAATTTAACCATTTTGTGGTTAGTTTATCATCGTATTTTAGAGACACCATTGATTTTCTCAGCAAGATACAGGAAGTAAATCAGCAGTAATTGCCTGAGCACTTGGCACTAATCAGAGTGGATACTAAGCTGCTTTAAACTTGTATCACTCAGAACACAGGACTGTCAATGCTGAGGCAATCTCTTTCTAAACTGCTGGCACTTTTAAACAATGTTATTTACTTTTTTTGACAAAGACATTAATGCTACTTGTAGATATGGTTTTGGCTAATAGTTGTATCTTATTTAAATACAAATGTTTTATGCAAAAAAAGTGCAGCAATGGGGGAAATGTATCTTTTACCAAGATGTTTGGGGAGCTGTACTGTTTGTCACCACATTGTTCACTGACACTCAGAATGCCAAACTTTAAAAAATCACCAGCATCCTGTCCTGGCAGATAGACTCAGAGAAGAGATAAATGGTGAGTGTCATGTTTTTTCTTTTTTTCTCACTCTTAAATGAGTCTGTGTGATCTTAGAATTAGAACATATATAGTTCAGGTATGTGGGGGCTTGCCATCCTGCAAAAATAGTTTTTTGTGTTTTGTGACCTTGCAAGTGTCAGTGTTTTGCCTAGCGACTTTCAGCTGTTTTGTTCATATGTTCATAGCTTCTTACAAATCTTACAACCAAAGGAGGCCATTACTAAGCTCAACCATATCACCCAGTGCTGGGAGGAGACTAACAATGTCCATTACATAGACTTTCTCCAAATATTTTTAGTAAAAAATTGTGATTATGAATAACCATATGTCAACTAAATGAGACAAAATTACTCATAGTAGACCAAAATATTTGTACAGTATCAATTGGTTTTCTCACCTTTTCCTCTACATGCTTTTTTAAATGATTGTTATTTTCCCTTTGGGATGGAAGAACATTTACTAATACTCCTGAAAGGGATGAATAACAGTACTATTTTTTAACATTTACTTGTCGAGTTGCAGAGGGTGAGTACATTAATTAGATAATGAGCTTTATTTTGATGTAACCAACAGACTATAGCCCATCATTTGCCAAGAAAGGTAGTTTTGTGAATACTTATGTGCACAAAGATAGCTCACATCCATTTTTAATTGAAAAGTGTGGTGAGAGGGCGTTTTGTCAGAATTAGCATGTTAGTTTCAGATGCAATATTATTTAACAAAGAAAAGTTCATTGTGAAAACATGGCTATTTTTAGACAGAGGATACAGTCAGCATTGCTTTAGGTAATATTATTAATGAATTTGTTGGAAGAGATAAATATTCTTATAGAGCTATTTTAGAAATTATGGAAATACCCAACCAGGTTAGTGCAAGAGTAGCATATAAATATACTTTTAGCACTGTCTATTCCGTTGGTTCCTGGGCCATCAGGAGATTGTATTGAGTAGGTAGAATGCTTTTAAAGTAAAAACAAAGATGTTAGCAAGGTGGCAGATTGGAAAAGAATTTAAAAGTTTTATTTCAGCAGAATGGGGACACATAAAGTTAGTTAGAGTACTGGAAATATTTAAATTTGCATTTTGTTCCCATTGCACATAACATCATTACATCAATGAAGACCCTCACTTTTATTTACTATATCTTAACAGGACTGACAGAAAATAACATCTTAATAATAATACAGTTGGCATTATATACAAAGCTTTGTGCTCTGCCTGTGGCGGCTTCTATGTGGGGAAGTCCACAGAGATACTATCACAATGCATTTATGAGCACAAATATGCAATTAGAACTAAGAACATTAACACTGTCTTGTACAAACAATTACATGTGAAAGGTACAAACAAATCAATGTTTAGTGTAATAGAAAAAAGTGGATTTTGAGGGGAAAAGACGGATTTATATTAATAAGTTAGAGGAAAGAGAATTGCATTTGCTATTGTCTATTGTTCTTCAGTGCCACCTAACTTCCAGGCTTAAATTCTTAAACTAAGAAAGATAAAATTAATGAGCCATATCTTCACATTGATGTCTCTTATATGTATATATTTATACATGCATTTATTTGTTTAATGAGATATGGATTTACAAGTATATATTTTAGTGAAGTCTACTGATGATCTTAGGAAATTATGTTAAACACTTGAATATTTCTTATTAGATAGATTTAGTCACATGCGCCTTGACAGAATCATTTAAACCAATTCTGAAGAATAATTACTTGTTCTGGTAAAGTCTATAGGTTTAAATACAAAAATGCTAAGCCACTGCTATTTGTATAATAAACTTACTGAGTTGGTTTCTGTCAGTACTGTATGTTTTTTAGTTTCAATTGTTTCATCAATGTCCTTTTACTGAACTACAGTGTTTGCAGAGAATTATTACTATTTGTTTTGCTTGTATTGTGTTTATGAATTGTTATAGAATGGAGTCAATAAAAATACAGTTGAATATATATATATATATATATATATATATATATATATATATATATATATATATATTAATGCCCAGTGTTTTAAACTTCTGTGATAAGATATTTTTAGTTTGAGAAGGGCACACCCTAGTGGTATAAATTATCTCTTTGTCTGTTTTTGAGGGTCAAGGAAAAGCAGGCATAGAGTATCAGGACATTCTTAGGATGTCAAGAGGCTTGGGAACAAAAGAGTACTCTAAAACTATTCACAGGTGGCCCCATTTGCTATTAGTGGATGCTCCTGTTCCTAGTATATTTCTGGGAGTACTGGATATCTTTCATAGTCTGGGGAAAAAGTTTAAGCAGTGACATTTCACCTGCAGTAATGTTGTGTGAGAAAAATCCCTAATTATTATTAAGGTTTATCCTACAGTGCCAGAGAGCAAGTACATGAAGATGGGACAATAACTGCATAACTTAAGGTACTGCTAGGTAGAGGAAGGGATGCAATAGAATCATTAGGAGGTAGAATAGAGATGATATGAGCTTACCTCTCAACTATACAGATTTTCACAGAATGTCCAGATTTTTGCCTCATATTTTTGGTGTATTCCTCCTAAAGTCTGTACTTTTCTGGCAAATAGCCGAGGATTGAAGTCATTAAATAATGACAAACATTTGAGATTAAGACTCCACATCCTTCAGAAAATTCATGCTAATGCAAAACCTATTATTCTATCAACTTTTGACGTTTGAAAGAGCAATATTTAAAATATGTCCCTATTTGCCCCCCATCATTTTAGGCTTTGTCCAGATTTTTTGCTCTTAGAGGTTGAGAGGTATGGATATGAGTAATGAAGAACTTACTAATTCTCTACATGTTAAGTATGTAGGTACTCCACTTGTTAATAAGGTGTTCAGAAAAATAGATAAGGTGCATATTAGATTTGTACAGAAAGGTAGGGAAGTGCAATCTTGGAAATCAAGACAGAAAGGAAACAATCAAGAGGGAAAATAAGGCAGGTGAGATAGCGAGAGTTATTTGACAGCTATCTATATGGCAAAAAGGATGAGGGGGTTAAGAAAATCTAGGCCTGAAATGGCTGACTTGAGAAACAGAGGAAAGGAAAAGGTGGGGGCTATCTAGGCTACATGGTAAAAGTAACTTAGTGGGTGATAAAGTAAAGAAGAGGACTATAGGTAGGATATTTGCAATTTCTGGCAGACGTTGCTGAAGAATCAGAGGATAGTGGATTGTGGAATCAGGTGAGGAGATAGAAGGACAATGATGTCACTCTAGTTAATGATATTTGTGCTGAAGGTAAGAAGGAAACACTGTGGTACATAAATGCAATTAAAAGCATGACAGACATTTCACACTGATGGCCTGGCTGTTGGGGAATGTGTGCTCATGAAGAAAGTTGGGACAATTTTGCAAAGTAAAATGAACATAAAACTGAGGGGAAGGTATAACTGACATATTCTTACACAACTAGTGTTTTTGCATTGTATTCATTTTATTAGGTAGTTATCTGTATTAGCTATTTTGTGGTGCACCCGGGGAAATGCAGATATGTTTAATTAAAAGTTAAGTATATTATAAACTCCATAAATTGTTTACTAAAAATGACCATGCATTTTTTTTCTAACTGACATTTGCCAGATTAAGTATAATCCAGTTAAAGACTGTTAAAGACATTCTCTACAGGTTTGGATTTGTGTCGTAGAGTGCCCAGCTTTTAGGATGAGTAAGTCATCTGAATACAATGCCTTTTTGATATCAGGTAATTATATCCAAGGTAGCAAATTGGTTTAAGAAAGGACTGCATCTGATAGAAGTGTTGGACAGTGGATAAGTGTTTTCTATTTATTAGTGTCATTATTACTACTGCAGACAAGTCTTGAAGGACCAATTAACCAATCCTTCAGCAAAGCCCCAAGCTAATTTAGGAATGACTGACCAGATCAAAATACCTCTTCATATCAACAAAGATAGCACATTTAGGAAGCTATTTTCTATGCCACTGTGAAAGATGTTCATTCCTGAGAAACAAGGGTAGCTAGTTTGCAAATTCATAATAAAAAACATCTTGATTTTTATTAAGTACATCATTTTTGTTTATACAGAGCTTTGCAAAAAACTTAACTAAGAAGTGAATATTGGATAAGAGCAAAACATCTGCATACTGAGCCAGGCTGTTTGTGTCGGTTAAAGGACAGGTAGCGGTTTTCTAACATGCAGACATGGCTGTACTCATGATGAATTGACTGAATATATGGCTGAATGGTTTAAGGATGAGGGGGATTTTTTCTTTCTTTATACATTTTTTAAGTGGAATGTGGGGACTAAATCAGTGGGTGCACAACTGATACTTGTGGAATTAGTTGGAGTTTGGGTGGAACTTTATGGTGAGAAGAAGTATTTGTGGCCATTAATAAAGACTTGAGGCTTTCACAGTTATTGTTGACTTGTTGTGAGTTTTATTCCCTAAGAGGTTTTTATTTCAACTCATTTAAGATTAGAATGAGTAATAAAGATACTTTGTTAATGTCATAATCAGTTACATTTTGCTGTTTTACAACTCTTCTAATGTTTTTTATATTATCCATACTTTTCCACTTCTTTTACACTGATGTTTTGCATCAGTGATAAGCCTGGACATTTTTCCCCTACTCATTGAATGATAAGATGTCAGAGTATTTTGGAGTAATATAGGTCACCCTCTGCACCACCTTAGTCAGGTGTGGTAACCCAAACTCAAACCCCACCTCTGACCCTAATGTCTCTCATAGACATTACATTTACCTAAAACCCTTCCCTAACAATACTACTAAAGAGGACACACATAAACACATATTTCACATATCCACACAACACTAAAGCTATCACCTAACCTAAACTTTACAGAAATGTTAACCTGGGAAAACACACACACACACACACACACACACACACACACACACACACACGCACGCACGCACATGCACACGCACATGAACACGCACACACACATTCACACACACGCGCACAGTCACATCCCTTAACAAACACCAGCACACACACAAAACACTAAATATATTCCCTTCCCCTGATATAACGCACAAACTTTCATACATACACACACTCGTACACCTAATGCCAAAACTTCCAGTGTATCCAAAAGCTTTGGTATTAGCACAAATTCCCACTTACCTTCATACAACAACAGTACATGCAACAAAGGAACACTCTATATTCCTTGCGTCAGCATTTCTGGGACTTGAACATAAGTGCTTTCAATGAAAAAAGGCAGCAATTAATTCTGTCAATTGAAAGCATATTTGACTGAGCTTACTGCATATATTTACTGAAGTCCTGGAATGTGGCTTTTCTCAAATCTCAGATGTCCCTCATGCCCCCCTTTATTAATGTATTATAATGAAGGCAAGGCACAGCCATGCTGAAGTGAGTGAGAAATGCTTCATTTTGCAGTAAGATACAATAGTTCTCCTTCATTCCAAAGTCATGGAAACTTGACATTGATATATATTAGCAGGGGTTGATGTAGGTCATAGACCCCTCACATGAAGTGCAAGGTGCCTGCTCATCTGGAAAATGCTGCTTCTAGGAATGATCAAGACTCAAACAGTTATAAATCAATTCCTCAATCACACCTGATGAACAGCACAATGTACCAAACAACCACCTCAATTTTTAAAACCAAATATTTTTGATGGGGGAAGCCCCCCTTGCTTCTCCAGTGTGGAGGCAAACTCCCTTATATAATAAATCCAGAATCGCAAAAGAGTGGAGAAAAGAGAAAATCCTGATACAGCAGCAATCACCATTAGAACCTGATAAAATGGCCGTTAATCAATCATTAGTACAGTAAGTCCTGTCAAACAGCTTAAGTTTTTATTTTTTTATTTATTTTTTTTTTTGCCATTGTTTCCATATTGTATTCTGGAGCTGCTTTGCACTCATATATTAACTACAGAAAGGCAAAAGAGTCATTGCATGACATTTTCTTGGTTTGATAAGTGACATTTATGTCTACATTTCTTTGAATATGGATCTAGGTTTGAGGCTTGCTTGCCATCTTATGTTATTCTTTAGCTGGCATTGTCAGATTATCAATAGCTTGATATTACAGTCACACTAATGATAACCCTGATAAGTCAGTACTATTTTAACAGTAGTTTTGTTTTAAGACAGCATGGATCCAGCTCTACATTGGTACAAGAGATATTGTAGATTTCATGTGTCATTCTGATCAGACAAATGGCACTACATTACATACATGCCTGGCCTTGTATAGACAGTTTAATAGCTGGTCACCTGCTCGTAACAGCAATGCTTTAATATCAGAGATGTAACTCATCATTTCACTTCTAAGGACACTATCTACTCAGTTCCATAAATATTCAGTGATTCTATTCAATTCCTTAAAATATTCAGTGATAGAATGCAGCATCATCTGACGGAATGTGAGAGCGCATTCTATAAAAAGTGCAGATCTTGTGAGCTTATTAACAAATTACAAAACTGCAAAAAGGTGTGAAACTTTGAGTATTGAGCAACTGCAAATGGAAAACTGCATAACTATAAAATAAATATGTTTCATGACTACGTCAAGGCTTGCAAGTAAATAATAATGTTTAGGAATGCAACACCGGTTGCAAGAAAGGTCTTGGTGAGAGGGTGTACTATCAGGAATGAGTTACAAATCAGGCTTAATTTTTGAGTGGAACCCTACTTTATTTCTTCTGCTAATTGTTCAGGTATATTGTAGCTGTTAGTACTATTACAGATCATATCATAGCCTTCCCTCAAATTAAAATGCCATTTTAGAATTTGGTTATTTTGTCAGAAAAGGAAAGCTATAAGACTTCATGTTGTATATAATTTACCTGGCTGAAAAGATGATGCATTGCAATTAGAAAGCAAACCCTGAGGACTGCTACAGGATGTAATGCAATGGTGAGCAAATAGTCATTAAACTTGACGATGGCCCTTTTATTGCTCCATTAGTACATATGAAAGATACCACTGCTGCATTCCCGGATTTAAAATGCTGACCATGTTCTTCTTCTTACCATAGGCTTACAGAGGTAAACAAAAGGGTAGTTAGATGTTTTAATAGAAGAACTTGCCCTACAAACTTTTATGAGCAATTTAAGGCTGCCAATAATATAACAGTATATAGAAAATGTGCAAGGGATTGCTGTGGTATAGATGTCTCTGTTGTTAAATAAAATGATTTTGTTTCTATTATCTGAATGAATAAAATCACAGTCAATAGTTCTTAAAGCTTCAGTTGAATCTTGACTGTGATTCAAGCATATATGGCAGCTAGGATGCTAGAAAGGCCCCTTATGATTTTAACTGGTATGACATTTAGCTTCGCAATCCTCCATTTTGAAAGTCCAGTGGATTACAATTACCATTCATAGCTAGATATGCATGTTTGCAGAAGGATTACTTAATGCAAATTAAAGGGAAACTGGTCCCCAGTTTTAACCCACAATGGAAATCCACAGAACTTTTGTGAAATAATGTATGTGTTCCAAATTAGGATGTCTAAATTCTTGTTGTCACCGGGGGGGGGGGGGGGGGTTGTAGCAAGCCTAGCTTATCTTGTGAAAAAAAAGAAGTGAGTGATTATCTATAAATCAAGCATGAGGGGCTGTGCAGTATGAAACTTAGAGCATCACTCCAATGCCCAAAATTGCCAGAAGTAGAAAGTGTGATGACTACTGACATTTTGGTCTCCTAAAGGTGAAAATTATCCTTCTTTGTAGTGAAATAGAAGTGCCTCAGCACAAGAAGGACTACTGGGCACTATAATGCTGGATGTTTTAATCGCACAACATATAAAGAGGCAAATAAACACACTGTAGAATCTGCAGCAAATCAGAATTCTGCAAGTGTCACATGGGGATAGGGGATATGGCAAATGCACCCTTTCAAATGGTAATTACCAGCTCTCTGTCGTCAAACTAACCCCAAAACATAGCTACTCATGAAGTAGTTTGCACACCTCATGTTGGTCTCAGTGCAGGTTGAACTGATACTCAACATTTTGCAGTTATTTTTCATATACTTGCCTGTCTTTCAAACTTTAGAATCATCAGAGTCTGGAATGTCCTGTGTGCCCTTAAAGATAAACTAATGAACTGGACCCTTTAAAGTATAATACATTTAAACTGGAAGCAAAACAAGGACATTTTGTTCTGGCCCCTGTCTTTAACAGAAATGAAAATGTGACTCAGTGTCAAAATAATTAGGCACATTGCAAAGCCCTAAATAATTAGGTTTTTAGTAAAGTAACCTGACTACTTGAACTCAGGTAATAACACACTCTAGAGAGCACTGTACTTCACTTCATTTATTTTATATCTAAGGATCATGTCCTTACAACAGAAAAGGATGAGTCTGTCATCTAAATACATGAAATAAGAATCAAGTTTCAGAAATTGGGTTGGGAAACTGTAGCACATTTCTCAATATTTAATACCATTCAGGGAAGAATGATTTCATGCTAGGCAATGAATATGGTTGATATGCTTTAGTTTAAAGAAATGAAAATGTCTTGGTTAATCATGCTGCATATTATTAGTTGTGTGCTACAGTACCCTGCATTAACCAGTAATCTACATGCACCAGTAACACTAACTGCACGTCAATACATCAAGTGCACTTGATAACACAGACAAGTCTGGATATTAAAATGAAATAAAAAAACAGTCCAGTGTATTCAATAAGGCATAATCCATTAATTTTGATCCCTAATACCAGTTATTAATATAAGGAATTGTATAGCACTTAGTGGATGTTTTAGCCTCTGATGAATTAAATAATTCACTCTCTCATTAGACGATTAACAATATGTCCTCTACGGAGTTGCCATCAGGGTTGATGCCTTCTACCCTCTATTATTAATTAACAATAGCAGACATGTTCTGGAAGATGATGCAGAAAATTAATGCAGTAAGATGTAACAAGCTGCTTCCTGTGGTCCAGTGTTTGATTCTCTCTGTCAGCCTCCATTGATGTCAAATATGGTGTCTCTAAGAATACACTAACCAAACAGTGTTCCTGGGCAGATTCTGAAAAATATCCAGGTGGAGCAATGCTCTGTCATGGTTTAGAAAAAAATAAACTTTCAGAAGAAAAGCAGTTGTGACTTTTGCTGAGCTACCATCTCTGAGCATCTCTTTTTATAGCAACAATAGTGTGAGATTTAATTTACTTAAACTGCATACCGAAGAGAAGGAAGAAAACAGCAGACCGCCACCTGTTTTTGGTTCTGTGATACCATTCTTCTAAAAGCTTATTAGCCAAGTAAGTTCTGATTGGATCAAACATGAATGAAAACTGCTGTGTAATATAGCAAGTGATGCCACAAATTAAAGGTGAAAAACATGGAATTCATCCAAAAGACCATCCATGGGATTCATTAACGCCTACACTAAGTGCACACTATTCTGAAACAACAGATAACACAAGCATAACTCACACCTTCTTCCTCCTAATTTTAGTTTTCCAACTGATTTTCTTGCAGCCTTAAATATCGAGGAGGATTCGTAAAGGATACCAGAAACTACAGACTGCATGTACACTTATGCATATCTCTTAACTGTCCAGATTTTGCAAAATGTCTAGATTTTTGCCTTGTGTTTTTGATCTGTTCCTCATAAAATTTGTGGTTTTCTGGCAAATCACTGAGAATTGAAGTTACTAAACAATGAGATATATTTTAGTTTCAAACTTCATATCCTTCAGATAATGCATGCTAACACAAATCCTGTTTTTCTGGCAACTTTCTAAGTTTATAAGTGCAATATTTAAAATCTGTCCCTATTTTTGGGCCTTTGCCCCCCTTATTATTTTAGGCTTTGTCCAGACTTTCTTACTCTAGGAGGTTGAAAGTCAATCTTTCTGAGTGACTAGAAAGCACAAAAAATATGGTAGGGATGTTCTTGAATACAAATCATGTAGACTTAGTGTGCACTTAAAGGAGGTGTTAATGAATCTGGCCTCATGTCTTTCTACGCACAGTATACTCAGGATTCTGTTGCCTATGTAAAATCACTTTGCCTGCCTGTGATGAACCTTCCAACAATTAAGCTGAATCCTAATATCCATATCCTGAGTCTGGATAAGAGGCTTAAGTTCCCAACAGCATTATACAGTAAAGGGTGCTCACATAGTTGAAATATAGAGCACTGCTAAACCATGTTAGAACAGACCCTCAATTATTCAAGCCAGTTTGAGACTTCCTGTAAGTTTTCTTTGAACAGGTACACATCAAAATACTTCAGTAGACTTGGCAGTTCTCAGTAACATAGATTCTTATTAATTCGTCATCTTTCTAATGACTCATTTTATTACTTATGATAATCTGTGTATACATCATAATAGTAAGAAACCACCAACTGAATTAGTTGTGCAATGTAACTTCCATTATAGTCTCTCCAAAGTGCCCATTCTATTATTTCTTTTGAAGAATCCATATATTAAATACCTTACATCAGACCTTGATATTCTCATAAGTCACTGCTTATTAAAAACATGTATTTCAGTATTATTGATATAGTAACAATATATTTTTAATAATGTAATATTTTGTTCCTTATACTCTTCCCAAAACCAACAATGACTTAGAATGTACATGTAAATTCAGCTCTTGAATTGTCTCTTATGACATGAATACTTTAATTTAAATAGTTTTGTGTTGTTGACTGTGACCTTAGCTACTCTGTATATCTTCCTGGTGTAGGCTTCACATGTTTTTGCTTTAATCAGCCAGAATCCAGTTGCACTGTATATGCATTTTTGAAGGTCCATCTTTACAGACAGCAAATTCATAGAGTCCTTCCACACAAAGCATTATGATGCTGGGGGCCTTGGTCACAACAGTGGTGGGCTGCTACATGATTCCTAGAGAGACTCACATGGCTGTCAATAGTTGCTCAGTGTTTGTACCACAGAGACTTGTATGCTATACTGACTGTGTCATATTCATGTCACTGATGCAGTGGGTGGAACATGTAAGGCATAGCACCAGAAGACAGCAGGGGCAAAGAGAAGACACAGCTGAGGGTATGTAGCTGAAAAAGGGGTCATAGAACATGTCAGCTCATGCATCTTACTCCACGACATGACAATCTGCATTCATCTGCACTGTATATAATACAAATAGGTGCACAATATGGCAGCCCATGCACAATGCACCATGGCAATCCAGTATGCATTCTTCAGGATTACGTATAGCACACTGTACAGTATGGAAGCTCATGCAATCTGCACTAGTACTGAGTAGTCTGTTTTCACCTGCATTGTTTATAACACCAGAAGAGTACACAAAATGTAAGCTCATGCACATTACACTACGAAAGAGCAAATTACATTCATCTGCACAGCATGTAACACTGGCAGGTGGACAGCATGGCAGCCATTACAAACTATTGTATCACAGAGTGCAATATGATGGGGAGTACATATTCAGCACTGAACAGCCATGACAAATCAATGCAAGTGTGAATAAAAAATACAGTTATACAGAAGATTGAACATATTGTGGAATAGAGAAAAAGGTTAACCATAATAAAAGAACACATCAACTAGAATAATGAGTTCCATATGTGGATATAGAATTTGCATGTGTGCACACATGCACACACACACACACACACACACACACACACACACACACACACACATATGCATGCTTTCACACGTGCACACAGAGACACACACACATATAGACACATTTTGGAACTCTTGAAAGCAAACAAACAGACAAGGATGGTCAAAGGGGCAGTGAATACCGCACAACGTGGCTGGGCTAATATACGCCTTTGGGCAGATAGCCCAGTACCAACCTATGAACCTATATGTGTAAAAACTCTAATATGAAGTGAATATAAATACAGTAGTAATTATTTACAAACACACACTTTATACAATTATAGTATTCAGATACTATGGTAAATATTCAAATAACTTATAAAAATCAATTTCTCAGAAACTCTGTAATACATAAGTCCCATTTCATTTTTTATCCACTGAAGATGCCCTTGGAGGAATATAGGATATATGCATCAAGTAGGCACTAGAATGAATGAGATGACAGACTTACTGTTTTGCTTTGCTAAAAATAAAGACTTTGGAGAGGTTGTCCCACAAGTCTGGAAAATTCTTGATAAGATGTTTGAGTGTGGAAAAAAATGTCCATGACAAAAAGACGTGTTGATTTGTTTCTCATGAAAACAGGAAGGTTGTTCTAGCTATGCAAAGCTATTTTCCTAAAGACTTTCTCAGTGATAACATAACAAAGTCAAGTACAGACAAAGTCCCTTCATCAGTCTATCTCAACAAATTATGAAAGAAAGCATTTTCAAGTTTGTTCACTTTTTGTTGTTTCAACTTCATTTGTTTGTTACATAAAATCTTAAAAGAAAAGGTGGTCAAAAGAACTATGGCTGTAACAGTTATTGATAGCCATCCAGCCATTTCCATGGGAAGGTAGTGATATTCACTATTAATGAAAGTGAAATGAAACAACAAATTGTGTGTGGTTCATGGGGTCTGTGCTTCATGGAAAGAGTTCACTGCATCTAAGGCAAGCAAATTCCAGCTTTGAGAAGAGTACCTTCACATCTATCATCAGCTCATTGTGCTTCTTGTATCAAATAGCTTGTGACATCAGGTTACTCCAGAACCTAGGATTCAATTCTATCCTTATGGACTTTAAAGGCTAAATTGTGATCCAACTGTACTCTATAGCATTTACAGCTTTAGAAACTGAATAATAACAGTGTCAGTACAGTCCTTAATACAGTAGATACATGTCCCTCTAAGCTTCTTGCTAGTCCTGAATGCCATGGACACTGACTTACCTGACTTTACTAGCAGTGTATTATCAATGAACCAGTCACACAGTTGCAGAAATCAGCCTGTATGGTTTGCTGCACCGACTCAGTGGACTTTGTACCTATTATAAGAATGAGAAATGATCATAAGATTTCTAGACTACTGAGCTACAAAGCCATTACTGCCTGGCTAGCACCCACCTTTACACCTTACCTCACTTTTCAAGGAGTTCCAGAATTTATAAATACCCATGCAGTTGTCTTTGATATCTGTAGTGACCTTAAGTTCGTACTCTGCTTTACATTTGCTACTAGCTTTCTTATAATGTTCATCATATTGATTATTGCTGCAGTAACCTTAACTATATGGGTTATATCCTGCCAGGAATGTAATGACTCGTCAGCTTCCAAAGCATCAGGACACCTTTCAAACACCCAGACTGTCAGTCAGCTCAAGCTCAGCTAACAAAAAAGATAGGTTTGGGTGGCAAGCTCTTTAGAAGCATTTCTGCCACTGAAGAGAGCACTACTCTGTGGGATTTAGTTGGTCAGCTTCTATTGTTCCATTGCTGGGCACATAAGTTCCCTTACAGGAAAAAACTTCACATTAAAAATTGTTGTTTTATTGTACTTTCCTGCTTGGGAAAGTTATTCTTAAGGAAGGAGTTTGTGTTTTAATGGACTGTCAATGAGACTAAACTGTACTTTTAAAATGGGAGGACACTTCTTCCTGTCAGTTTTAAAAGTTGTTTATAGTAATTGAAAACCGTTTTTCTGTAGACAATTTCTGTTTATTGTTTGAGGGATTGAGTTGACTAAGGGCTTTAAAGTGACTTTTACTGTGTTTTTGCATGAATAAAGTGACTTTTAAAAACTTTAAAATTTTACCAGTGCTTGTTCTTTTCCCCTGGGAAAGAGGCATTGTTTTGGGCTTGACCTTGGAACAACCTACCAGTTCCTTGAT
Organism: Protopterus annectens; assembly: GCF_019279795.1. Lineage (NCBI taxonomy): Eukaryota > Metazoa > Chordata > Ceratodontiformes > Protopteridae > Protopterus > Protopterus annectens. Next base: position 856,723,275 of record NC_056737.1, on the reverse strand, counting down.
TGGTCCTTCCAGCCACAAAAAGAAAATCCTTTGCCACCACAGCAGGCTAACAATTTGCCTGAGCCACAAGTGGGTGACTCTGGTGTGGCCATAGCTTGTTATTCAGACCACTCATCTTTTACCCTAGATCCTCTCATGTAGCATCTACAGTCACTATGGACAGGAGGTTAGGGAGACTTCTCTTGTCAGTCTTGGAAAAGGAAATACGGAATACTTCCCTGTTTGGTCAGAATGTTGTACCCATCCCTGGGGAAGCTGTTTTGGCTATTAAGAACACTATTGGCCTCATTTTTCTTGCCAGAAAGAAACAGAAAACTAAACATATATCTATCAATCCTCACATTTCCTTAGACAGGAAAAGTTTACTGGTTCTGGCTCAGGGTTTAATACAGGCTATTGATCCTTCTTATAAGTTGTTTTTTAGTAAAAGAAAGAAGAAGATACCTCTTTTTCTGAAGAGATACAAAATTCTAAATCTGGACTGGAGATGAAAGAACAGCTACAGGGATTTCTCCTCAGATTTCTGATTCAGACTCAGAGGAGAACTCAGTTTCTCACTCTCCCTGTGGGGGAGTTTCTTTCTCTTAGACTATTTCCAGAATGTGCCAGTGTTTTCCGTAGGACAACACTGAGGTCTCTCAGTCCCTCAAAAAATACTATAAGCTGTTAGAGAAGGAATTTCCTGAACCATCATCCATTCCCCCAGTTCTGTCAGCTCTAGAGGATGTGTGTGTCACTGCATGCAATTTTCCAAATAGTCAGCTTACTTCCCCTAAAAAGGCAGATAGAAAAAGCTCCTCAGTCCTTTAAGTTTTTATAAACTCTTCCCAAACCTGACCCAGCAGCTATAGTTTTTGTTAATCCTAATACTGCTAAATATTTAGTTAATTCCAATAATACTCTTTCTGACAAAGATGAAAAGATTATTTATAAGTATGAGAAAATGTGTATGCATCTGCCACTTTGATTTTCAGAGTTTTGAATTGTCAGACTCATATGTTAAAGTTTATTCTGACTAATTGTGAAAGTATAAGGAGTGTTCTGTCTGCAGTTTCTTCTTGTGATGAAAAATCTTCTTTAAATAATTTATTTTCTTCCATTGTACTAATCACTAGTCATTGTTTGCAGTGTGTTCATAGGTTCATAGGTGTGTACTACTATGGCCCTGGAGCCTTTACAAGCCTAGACCATAGGACTACCCTGGCATCATGCCACCCGATCTTAGTTCTCAGTGCCTCTGTCAAGTAGAGTCACCGGAGTGATCCCCAGGGTGAATTTTTTATTTCCCATCCACTCATCAAGATTTCTCTTGAAGAGGGCCAGTGAGGCGCTCCACTTGGCATGTATGGGAAGTCTATTCCATAGCATGGGCAGTCTCTGGGTTATGAACCTGTTCCTCCAGCTTGTTCTGTTGATTGTGGTAATGAGGTTGAGGTCTCCAGAGCATGTAGTGTGGAGGGATTGGGATTTGTTTAGCTGTAGCATTTCTAACAGAGCTGGGTCAGACATGGGTTTGTAAGTCAAGCAGAGATCACCTCTAAGTAGGTGATATGAGACAGGGAATACTTGGAGTTTTTTGAGTCTGTCCATATAGAAAAAGTGTTTAATGCCTAGAATCCTCTTTGTGAGGTAATTTTTGTGGCCTCTCCAGTTGTTGCAGGTGTCTAGTGAGGTACATGCCAAATGGGGCATTGTACTCGATGACTGGCTTAATGAGGGAAGAGTAGAGGAAGACAATGACCTCTTTCTTCCTGGATGCAATACCCTTAGTAATGAGATGTGCCACATAGAAGGATTTTATGACCACAGTGGCAATGTGGTGGTCAAAAGAGAGGTTGCTGTCAACCTGTGTTCCCAGATCTATTATAACGCCTTCTGTGTTCAGTGGACTACCATAGATGTGGTAATTCATGGGAACTGGGTTTTTCCCAAAGGGGATGATGACACATTTTTTGACATTGAGCTTAAGGCCATGGTTCTGACACCAGTCGTTGGTCTCAGTGAGGCCTTTCTGTAGGATGTCAACATCACTTGGGGAGTTAATTATGGCACCCAACTTGCAATCATCTGTGAACTTTGTCAGCCAGAGTATCTTCGTGTTGGTCTGGACTTCAGAGAAGTAGATACCAAACAGGAGAGGACCTAGGACCGAACCCTGTGGGACTCCACTCTTGACTGGTTGGCAGTCTGACTTGGAGTCAGCTACTTTCATACTGTGGGTTCTATCTGTGAGCAAGTTTGTAACCCACCTAGTGATATAGGGGTTGATGCCTGGCTTAGTGAGTTTTTCTATGATTCCTGAGTGGCGAATAGTATCAAAGGCCTTAGCCAGATCAAGGTAGGCTGTATGAACCACCTTGCCTTCATCCAAAGCTTTGGTGACTGACTCAAAGAAGTCGACCAGGTTGAGCAGGCATGATCTACCCTTCACAAAACCAAACTGTGTGGGATCCAGAGTTGGGAGATTCCCTATACCTTGTTTATTAAGGCCATGATGATGCATTCCATAGCTTTGCATATCAGACTCATCAGGCTAATGGGGCGATAGTTCCCAGGGTCTGTAGTCACTCCTCCTTTGTGAAGAAGGATAACTGTAGCAGTGTGCCATTTGGTAGGGACAAAGTCTGAGGTGAGGCTGTGATTGAACAGGGCACATAAGTGAGGTGCCAGTTCACTCTGTAGTTCATGTAGAACACAACCAGGGATATTGTCAGGTCCCATAGAAGCTGTATTCTTGGCCTTGGAGACTGCTGTTTTAACCTGTGCAGCAGTAATACTGGGTGCCTGGCAATCTACTAGTATTATGATTGGTCCTTTGGTGGGGGAGGGAGGGGTAAAGTTGGCACTGAATCTGTCGGCCAGTATATTGGAAATATCTGTTGGCTTGGTATAGGAGGTGCCATTGTGCAATACCTCCGAGCAAATCTGGGTACTGCCGTGGAGATGCTTTACATAACTATAGAAAGCCTTGTGGTTGTCTTTACTATCTGCTACAATTCTGTTTTCATAGCTAGCTTTAGAGGATTTGATGAGGGATCTCAATGTTTTGTTGAAGCTGATAAGGGAGTTTTTTCCAGTCTTGGGACTTCACCTTATTCTGCATCAGTTTCCTCCTTCTGTTCTAGAGTTTGTTTATGGCAGGGGACCACCAGATTGGCTTCCTTGTTTTGGAGGAGAGCACCTTGGTTCTATTGGGTATGGTGAGATACATTCATTTGTGTATGTGTTCGTGCAGGGCATTAGTGTATGATTCAGCTGCCATGCAGCTGTTCTCCAATTGCATGGGTGCCGTGAAGTTAGCCACCTCTGTTTTTAGGACTCCAAATTTAGCTTTGAAGAAGTTTTTCATGGTGGTTACCTTTGCTGGGGGGGTGCATTTCCAAGGTGATTAGCTTGTGGTTGGATATAATCAGGGAGGAGATGACTATTAGTATAGACTAATGGTCACCCATGTTAGTAATGACTAGGTCAAGGATGTTGCTACCTTTAGTGGTGATAAGAACAAGCTGGTCCAGGGCACTGGAATTAATGAATTCCAGGAAACTTTGGGCAACTGCACTGGTACATGAGTAGCTAATGGAGGGGTTGTTGAAGTCACCCAGTATGACAGTGTTAGGTTGAATGCTGATATTTTCCAGAGTGCTTAGGAACGTGGACTGTGAGTCTACATGGATGGGGACCTATAGCAGGCTATGACCTGAATCGCTGTCTTACCCAGTGTTAGCTGCACCTGAAGTATCTCTGATGTGTTATGTTGGGCTACCAGTCTGGAGGTATGTGCAACCTTTATGAATATGGAAACACCACTGCCTTTGGAGCTTCGGTCCAAGTTCTGGAGCCAAAATGTGTGAAATGAGTTATAGCCTGGTAGTGCAGAGGTGCTTTCTGCTGCCTTGAACTAGGTCTCTGTTACAGCACAAATGTTGATGTTCTCCATTTTAAGGAGTGCTTCGAGCAAGTGCATTATGAGATTTAGACTTCTAGTGTTGAGCAGCATGACCCTCAGATTGCATTTGTTTGTAGCTGTTACGGTGGTAATTTGGTCTTTGGAACACTGCCTAAAAAGGCACTATAGGGGTGACAAGAGCCTTGGCCAGTATCTGGAAGCCCAGGGGTGACAGATGCAGGCCATCTCTGGCAAAGCATCAAGGACTGTCAATCATGTCCTCCCAGGCAGACAGATACTGGATCCCCTTAGAATGACACCAGGAATTTTACCAATTGTTGAAATCAATTATTTTCTTCTTGTACTGAGGTATCATTCTGGGTGATGGTAGTAGGCTGCTCAGGGCTAGGGTCATAGCCTCCTGAGCTACATAATCCAAGAGCTCCTCCATGTCTCTTTTCATGTAGTCCAGGGAGGTACGTCTCAGATCATTCACACCCACATGTACAATGACAGAGTCATATCTGTACCTGTTGTTGAGTGACCTGAGTGCATGCATAATGTGGCAGATCCTGGCACCTGACAGGCAGCTGACTGTTACTTTCTCCTTATTCAACCTAGTGAGTGGGACATCAGTGTGCCTCACTATTGAGTCACCTATGACTAGTGTGTTGGGAATGCTCTTTTGCCATAGGGGCTTTGGTTGAGTAGCACACTGTTTAGGAGGGTAATGTGTCTCATGATTAGTGCTGTGCTGTGGTGGTCAAGTGCGTTACTGCCTTGGAGGTCTCTGCTATTTGGGTAGATTTTTATTGACAGCCTCCGCAAAGATGGGTGTGTGGTTTGAGTTTTTATGTGAAGGCAGTGCTGGTGTGTGTTCTGAAGGGCTATGTGTTCCATGTGGTGTGGTGCAAGTGTTGACCTTCTCCTCTTGACCAGCTATTCTGGTCTTGGCTGGAGAGTGCGTGGTTTCCACTTTGGATATATAAGTGCATCTCTCGCACATCTGAGTGTTGGGAGGTAAGAGGAGAGGGTTATCAGTGTACATGAGGCAGTTGCTACATTGCTTCAGGATGCCCAAGTTCACCAGGTTAATAGGAGAAAGCAGAGGGAACCCCTGGAGGGGTGGGCATTAATAATAAGTACTGGAGCTGTTTCCTTGTAGAACATTTAGTGCTGGTAGCACTTTTGTGTGCTACAATAATTGCTACAAGAAGTCTGGTAAAGTGCTAGACTAATAAGCTAGTAACCATGCAGGAGAGGAGAGAACTAGCAGATCTCAGAAGTTTACAAACAGTCCAGGATACAGCAAATCACAACAGTAACAGATATTGAGCTCTATCACACAACAAAAAGGACAGTAAAATCAGTTGTACAGATTACAGGGATATGTATTAAACCAAAAGTGCAGAGACAATTGAAAATAAACACTTATCTTTTCCAAATATCACAGCAGGCAGTAGGTCAGTATCTCTGCAGCTTAGAATAGATTCAGCAAACAGGTATATCTGATTTAAAACTCTGGCTATTAAAGGCAGAGAACAGAAACCAGCCCAATTGTCCAATCAAAAATAACAGTTTTGCAGGAATGCCCCTAGCTAGATTAAACCAGTCTAATTCTCTCTCTGCCACAATGAAAACAGACAGGCCTCTAGACAAAAGATTTCACTGCAAACTGAGGGTCACAACAGTAACAGATATTCAGCTCTATCATACAATGAAAAGGACAGTAAAAACAGTTGCACAGATTGCAGAGATATGTATTAAATCAGAAGAGCAGAGACAATTGAAAAGAAACACATATTTTCCCAATATCACAGCAGGCAGTATGTCAGTCTCTCTGCAGCTTAGAACAGCTTCAGAAAACAGGTATACAGTTGATTCTTCCTCTAGGGTTATGATAACTGGTGCTGATTATTTATTTATTTAACATTTGTTGATCGGGAAAGTCTGACTAGGACAGAGCCTATTTTCAGTGGAGGCTCAGTGAGAAATGCTCCAGACATGTGGAAGGAAACCGGAGTACCAGGAGGAAACCCACGTGAATGCAGCAAGAACATGCAAACTCCGCACAGAAGGCAGCTCAGCTGAGAATTGAACTGGAGAACCTCTTGCTATGAGGTGACAGTGTTAACTGCTGCACCACTGCATCGCTCAGTTTTGAGGAGGTTTATCTTCCTGCATTCTCATAACTACCCAAATGATGAGAAGAATGAGATTTTAAATTATCCTTTGGATAGAGATTGTTTTGGCTGCTCTGCTGCAGAAGTTATCAAAGATTGTGATGAAACGAGCAAATTAATTCAGGGAATCTTTATAGGTTCATAGATTCATAGGTTGATACTAGGCTATCTGCCCTAGGGCATTTATAAGACTAGCCAGAGTGTGTTTGGCTTTTGCCACCCTTTTAGATTAGTAGACTGTGCCTCTGTATAGTAGGTCACAGAAGATAGCCCTTTTAAGGTTAGTTTACTGTGCCTTTACCTAGCAGGGACACAGAAGAGATCCCAGGGGTAAACATATGATCTCCCATCCACTCCTCAAGATTTCTCTTGAAGAGGGTCAGTGAGGGGCTCTGCCTAACATGGATTGGGATTTTGTTCCAGAGTGAGGGGAGCCTCTGGGATATGAATCTATCCCTCCAGCATGTCCTATTTATTTCTGTGCTGAGGTTTAAGTCCCTGGAGTGTGTAGCTCTAAGGGATTTGGATTTCCTGAGGTGGAGCATGTCCATTAATTCTGGGTTGGACATGGCTTTATACGTCAGGCACAGATCGCCTCTGAGTAGGTGGTAAGCAACTGAGTAGAGCTGGAGTTTCTTTAGCCGAACTGCATAGGGCATCTGTTTGAGTCCCTTGATCCTCTTGGTGAGGTACTTTTGGGGTCTTTCCAGTTGCTGCAGGTGTCAGGTAAGGTACATCCCAAATGGGGCATTGTATTCAATTATGGACCTGATGAGTGATGAGTAGAGGGGCACAATGACCTCTCTTGATCTAGATGTGAACCCTTTCATGATAAGGTGGGCTATATAGAAGGTCTTTCTAACCACTTTGGCAACGTGATTGTCAAAGGAGAGATTACTATCTACTTGGGTCCCCAAGTCTCTAATTACTTCTTCCGTACTTAATGGATTACCACTTATGTGGTAATTTGTAGGCACTTTGTTTTTCCCAAAGGGGATAACTATGCACTTTTTGGCATTTAGCTTTAGGCCATGGCTCTGGCACCAGTTATCCATCTCTGTGAGACCCTTTTGGAGGATGCTTGTGTCAGCCAGAGAGTTGATTATGGCATCCAGTTTGCAGTCATCTGAGAACTTGGTCAGCCATAGTCCTCCAGTGTTAGCCTGTACCTTAGAGAAATATATACCAAACAAGAGAGGTCCCAGGACTGAGCCTTGTAGGACACCACTTGTAACTGGTTTAGAGTCTGACATGGCACCTGCAATTCTGACCACGTGGGTTCTATCTCTGAGCCAGTTTGCCACCCATCTTGTGACATAGGGGTTGATATTTAAGCTGGTGAGCTTATTTATGATGCCTGAGTGGGGTATTGTGTCAAAGGCTTTTGCGAGGTCCAGGTAGACTGTGTGGACTACCTTCCCCTCATCTATGGCCTGGGTAACTGTTTCAAAGAAGTCGACCAGGTTCAAAAGGCAAGATCTGCCCTTAACAAAGCCGAATTGGGTAAGATCCAGTGTCTGGGGGTTCCCAATGTCTTTGTTTGAGTTCCATGATGATACGCTCCATAGCTTTGCAGACCAGGCTAGTCAGGCTTATAGGCCGATAGTTTCCGGGGTCCATTGTGGCACCACCTTTGTGGAGTGGGACCACTGTTGCTGTACGCCATTCCTTGGGTACATATCCTGTAGTAAGGCTGAGATTGAACAGTGACTTTATGTGAGGGTTCAGTTCTTCTTGGAGCTCATGTAAGACGCAGCCTGGGACACTGTCCGGACCCATTGATGCTGTGTTTTTTGCTTTGGAGAGGGCAGCACTCACCTGTGCATCTGTGATGTCTCACCTGTGCATCTGTGATGTCAGGGAGGCTACACTCTGTTGAAGTCACCTTATGATTTTTCATCCCCCTTTTTCCAAATTTCCTAAAGGATTCTCTAACTCCTCATCCAGTTTGGGGAAAAAAAAGAAAATGAAATAAACAGTTTCAACAAAATGCTGGTAAACAGACGTTTAAGAAGAAATGGTAGGGAGGGGGTTTCAAAAAGAATTCAGGTACCGCCAAAACCAAGGACAGTCTAACAATTTGGAATTACTATTTTTAGTGATCTGGTCCCCACCCTAGCAGTCCCTTTTCACTTCCAGAAAGTATGAATCTTCACTTTTCTCTTTGCAACACATAGTCCCAGACAAATGGGTTCTGAAGGCCATTCATCAAGGTTACAGATGGCAGTGGGAGGAAATTCCTATTTTCTGGAATGAGGGGGGATTCCTCATCCACTAATCCAGACTCCTTTATTTCCTTTTGTCCTTCAACATATGCTGTCCCAAGGAGTGATAGAACCGGTTCCTCCTTCCCAGGTTGGGAATAGTTTTTATTCAGGGATATCTTTAGTACCAAAGAATGAATATACTTGGACACCATTTCTGGATCTTTCTTTTTGTGATAGTGCCCAAGTTCAGAACACTGACACTTCACAACCTGTCACCTCTTCTTCCTCATTTAAGTTTCCTGATGTCACTAGATTTAAAAGATGCTTATTATCTCATCCCTATTCGTGCAGACTTCAGGCATTTCTTAAGGTTCTGTGTGTCTGGATTACATTATCAGTTCTCTGCCTTGCCCTTTGGACTGTCCACTGCACCAAAAGTCTTCAAAATGTCTAGCTCCAATTATAGCTCATTACAGGCTACAGGGTATCCACATTTTTCCATATTTAGATGACTTGCTTATCTTTGCAATGTTTTTTTTTTTTTCAAAGTATCTGGAATCTCTCATTTGGGTAAGAGATCTCTTACACAAGCTGGGATTTCAAGAGAACATTCAAGTCTTTTTTTTTTTATTTTTTTATTCTTCTGCACATGATTATATTTCTGGGGTTTCTCATAGATTTATAGGTTCATAGGGGTATACTAGGCTAATAACCACTAAGACCCTTAAAAGCCAAGCCATGCAACCCAAATATGACCCACAAATTTGATTTATATTTGATTTATAGCAGGTGATTTACTGACTGCCTTTGTCCATCAGAGACATAGGAGCCAAACCATTGGTGAATTTCCAGTTACCCATCCACTGGTCCAAGATGTACTTAAATAGGGATAAGGAGGAACTCTGCTTCACATGGATGGTGAGTCTATTCCAGAGATTGGGAATTCTCTGAGAAATATATCTGTCTCTCCAACATGTCTTAATTATATCACAAGCAAAATTAAGGTATTTTAATCTAGTAGTTTTGATACTGTTTGCTTTGCAGATGTGCAAAAGCTTCATCAAAACAGGGTCCAGCGATGCCTTGTATGCCATACAAGGACCACCCATCAGAACTATGTATGATACTGCATAAAGAGACAGGGCTTTAAAGCAATCCACTTAGGACATTGTGTTTACTCCCTGTATTCTTTTTGTAAGGAACCTTTGTGGATATTCCAGATACTGCATGCATACCAAATGCGGCATTGTACTCTATGATGGGCCTGATGAAGGCCAAGCACAATGATATGATGACCTCTCTAGACCTAGATGCCATGCCCTTGCTTATAAGTTGAGCAACATAGAAGGAATTTGTTACTACCTTAGACATGTGTCTGTCGAAGGCTAAGTTAGTATGTACATGAGTTTCCAGATCCCTGACTAGTGAAGCAATTTTTAAGGGTGTTTTATTGTGGGCATACTTATCAGGGGTGGCAGACTTCACAAAAGGTACTATAATGCATTTCTTAGTATAATGTTTTAAGCCATGGGTTTTGGCACAAGACATTTGTCTGTATTAAACCTTCCTGAAGGGTGTTGTTATCCTGGGGGGATTCAATGACTGCTCCCAGTTTGCAATCATCTGCGAATTGGTTAGCAAGAGGCCTTTGACATTGGCTTTGACATCCAAGAAGTAGATGGCAAAAAGGAGTGGGCCCAGCACATAGCCCTGGGGGACTCCACTGGTGACTGGACTCTTTGTAGAGGTGATCTCATCAGTTCTAACCTCCTTGGTCCTACCAGTAAGCCAGCTAATCTTCCAGTGTGTTATAAAGGGATTTTATACCTAGTTCTGTAAGTTTGTTGACAATGCCCGAGTGAGTTATTGTATCAAATGCCTTATCCAGATCTAGGTAGGCAGTACGCACAGTTTTACCCTCACACATTTCCTTAGTGACCTTTTCAAAGAAGTCCACCAGATTCAGTAAGAATGGCCTTCTTTTGACAAAGCCAAACTGGGATATATCCTGAGTCTGGACGTCTCCTATGTCCTTGCTGATAATTTCCATGATAATTCTTTGCATTGCTTGCAAATAAGACTAATCAAACCAATGGGTCTGTAGTTTCCAGGATCTGCTGGAAAATCTTATGAAGGGGAATGACCATCATAGTCCTCAATTCACATGGCACAAAAACCTATTTTCAGACTATAGTTAAATAATGGCTTCAGGGGTCCTGATAAGTTGCATTTTAGACTATTCAGGAGACATCCTAGGATGTTAATGGGACCCACTGAAGCTGTGTTCTTGGCTTTAGTGAATGCAACCAGTGCATGTGCCCTAGTTATAGTTGGAGGGGTTTAGTTTAAAGCTATTATTGTGGGGATGGTTAAGGGTGAGAGGAGGGTAACTTGGGAACTGAATTTGCCCAGTAACAGGTTCTGTATATCACCAGGCTCAGTGAATGTGGCACCATTAACCACCAGTTCATCACACTGATGTGTGCTGCCCTTGAGGTTTCTGACATAGCTGTAGAAGGCCTTATGGTTATCTTTCCTGTTTAATTTGGGATGGCATCAGGGTGATTTGCTTCTGCGGCTAGTTCTGGGCTTACTTCTGGTACATATAGCAGCTTCTTTGCAGCCATTGACATGATTAGTTTCTGAGAGCAATTTAGCATAGGCTGGTGTGTTCTCAGAGGTTGGAGTAGCATTGAATTTTGACAAACTATCACTTAATAACGGGTGATTTGCCTTGGAATAGCTCTTAACTGTTAATGGTCTTAATGGGATTACAGGCTTGATTTTGATTTCAAAGGAGACAGCTTTATGGTTGGACCTTACAAAGAAGGATGAGACATGGGGAAGTGCAGCATTCTCCCATATTTGTGAGCATGAGATCCAGTATGGTGAAGCCTCTAGTAAATGTATTTACTATTTGGTCAAGGGGGTTTATATTTGCAAAGTCCAGAAATCTCTGTGCCTGTAGATTTCAGGCCATGTAGGATTCCTAGTCAATTGAGGGATAATTAAAGTCTCCCATGAGTAGGGAGTTAGGGTGGATGGTACATGTCTCCAGTAGTTTTAAGTATGCATTGTAAGCTTCTTGGGACATGGAGGGTGACCTATAGCTGGCTAGGATATGGTACAGGATTTTGTCTATGGTAATCTGCACATGGAGGAACTCCAAAATGTCATCCTGTCTGACCACCCTAGAGGTATGCTTTTTATTGATGTATATTGAAATACCTCCACCTTTAGCCCTTGTCTATGCAGCTACTGGTCTAAAAGTGTGGAAGGCACTGAAACCTTGCACTGCCAGGGTACTGTCTGCCACTTTAAACCATTTCTCAGTAACTGCACAGATATCTATATTGTCAAGTGTGAGGAGGGCTTGGAGGGAGCGTAGTTTTTTTTTTTTATTTTGGCTCCTGGTATTGAACAGTAACACCTGGGCATTCTGTTAAGTTTATTTTGCTATGTTGGTAAGTTTGTAAATTTGGCAATGCCCACAAAAAAGCACTACGGGGGTGGACAAAGCCTTAGCCAGTATTCAAAATTCTAGAGAGGAAAGGTGCAGACCATCCTTGGCAAAGCAACGTGTTCTGTTGACCATGTCCTCCCAAGCTGACAAATACTGGATCCCCTTAGAATGACACCAAAAAGATAGCCAGTTGTTAACAATCGTTTTATTGCTCTGAGAGAATGTCAGATGCCTGTAGCATCTAAAGCATCTCTTGAATCCCAGCACTAATATCCTTTATCTTTTCAAATTCCAGTGCTGAGCATTGTCAGAAGAAAAATCCCTTAGTGGAGAGAGCAAATGTCCCTAAATCCAAGTCTCCCCAAAGCAGTCAGTCACCACAGACACCTCAGACTTTACCTGGGAAGAAGTGTCAGGAGGGATAAAAGTGCAAGGTATTTGGGATACCAAGGACAGAGGCAGATACATAAATATAAAAGAGATGCTTACCCTGATCAAGGCACTCAACTCTGACTCATCTTTGTTCCCCAGGAGCTATTCAAGTTGTTACAGACAATACCACAGTCATGTGGTACATTAACAAGCAAGGGAGTACCAGACTATACCCCCTCCTCAGACTGGCCATGTTAGCTTGGGATATAACTTCACAGCACAATCTCATTCTATAGATATCCTACATTCCATCAGACCAAAATAGTATGACAGGCAGGCTAAGCAGGAGAAGGGCAATCCCTCACAAATGGAATCTAGATCAGGGCAGCCTTCTCTGAAGAATAATTTGGCAAGATTCTGCTCCAAGACTGCATTCAAGAAGGCCTGAAAAACAGGTGCCTTTTCTTTTCTTTTCTTTTGACGAATGCTCCTGTATACTTTTCCACCCTTTCCACTGATATCTAAAATACTTCTGAAGATTCAGAAGAAATCCTCCAAGATCATTGTTATGACTTTTTTCTGGCACAAGCAGCAGTGGTTCTCTCTTCTTTTGGAAATGGCTATGGACAATTACCACAAGCTTCCTCACAGAATGGATCTATTTACACGAGATCAGTGCTGTTTGATAGACCTTAACTGCAGTCAATTTCAACTGATGATTGCCTGGATGATAGGTTCTTAATTTCCTTTAGGCTCCCATTTTCTGAGGATGTGCAGCAGGTATTAATGGAGGCAAGAAAGTCTATTACTAGAAAATCATATATAAGCAAATGGATATGGTTTTCTTTTTGGTGTCATCGACATAAATAGCACCCATTCAGGTCTAGTTGTTCTCTGTTTTTATAATATCTGTGTGAGTTACTAGCCTTTCTTAAGGTTCTCCATTAAGGTTCATTTATTGGCTATTTCAGGATGTCTGCCCATGGATCCCCCTCTTTCAATACATTCTCATGTCAAAATGTTTTTGAAAGGGATTTTGCATAAAAGGCTTCAAAGAAAACAAGTGGCCCCTTTTTGGGATCTTAATTATGTGTTAGAGAACTAAACACTTGCTCCATTTAAACCAGCTAATCTGGCTGACTTGAGGTTCTTAACATGGAAAACAGGTTTACTGATTGCTCTGACCTTTGCAAGAAGAGTATCTAAGCTGCAAGTTCTTATGATTAGTCAACCCTGTCTCATTTTCCATATGGACAGGGTTTCTTTGAAAACTAATCATTCTTTTATGCCTAATGTGGTATCTGAGTTTACTTTAAGCCGTACTATCATCTCCCCATTTTCATTTCTGAATCTAAAAAATGAGGGAGAAAGAATACTCCATACCTTGAATGTTCACAGACAACTCAGGTACTATGTTGACAGAACTAGATCTTTCATATCTTCATATCAGTTGTTCATTTTTGTGAAGGTAAATGGAAGAGACAGTCTGTGTCAAAACAGACTATTTCAAAATGGTTGTCTAAGGCTATTACCTTTTGTTATACTCACCACAATAAAACTATTCCAGGCAGAGTCAAGGCCCACTCTACCAAGGCCTTGGCTTCATCAATGGCTTTTTGGAAAGGGATGGATTCTAGAAGTATTCCAGAAGGAGCAGCTTTGTCCTCTGTACATTCTTTACAAAGCACTAAGTTTGATTTCTTCTCTACATCCAGATCAAACTTTGCTAGGACCAATGTCTAGAGCCTGCTGAACCCTTTTCCTTCCACCTACCAAATGCAGTAAGCTAAAGTAATCTACACATATAGCTAGGGCTACTACAGCAGTGATCAATATTATGAGCATAGTATGGTTGTGTAAGTAAACTTACCATAACAGTGGATGTTGGAATGATCACTGCTGCGGTAGTCACTCCCTCGCTCCTTCCCTCTTGTTTTTTGGTGTGCTGTTTATGCCAGGGTGTGGATGCTTACTTTTTGTTGTTTTTAGCATTGTCTTTTCAGGCTTCAGTCTCCCTCTCTCTGTTGGCATGAAAGCTCTGAAAGACTTTGTGCCCAAACCTCTTTTTAGTCAGCTCATATCAAGCTGACTGATAGTTCGGGCATGTGGAAGGTGCTCTGAAGCTTTGGAAGCTGGCTGGCTGTTATATCCTTGGCAGGATATAACCCATATAGTTAAGGCTACTGCAACAGTGATCATTCAAACATCTACTCATATGGTTAAGTTACTCACACAGTACTTTCCTTGCTGATATGTTTCAGTGTGGACTTGAGGTCGGTGGATGGGGATTTCTTACAACTTTTCATTATTTTCCTTCTTTTGTTATACGGTTTATTAAAATGTGAGTTCCAACAGAATTGTTTGTTATTGAATTTACCATTATGTTTAGGAGGATGGGTACAGACTGCTCTATGCAGCTGTTTAAATGCTGGTAGAAATTGGAGGTAAATGTGGCAGCCCTGTTATTTGGATCCACTTGTGAGGGATTGTTTGGAATTTTGCATAGGCTTTCTAGAAAATTGAGTAAGATCTGTCTTGGAAAAGTCCTTAAATATGGTTTCATTTGATAGTGAGGTGATACCATTATGCTTGATAGAGAAGGTAGAGCTGTGATCAGATTTAAGCAAGAATGAGGGGGTGCGTGCCAAGGTGCAGACAGGTTCTAGGATGATAAAGACCAGGACAAGGATATTAAGGGTCTCTAGTGGGTAGTTTTACAATTTGCTACAGTGGATTGATATCAAAAAGTTTAAGAAACACTGAGCTTATTCATTTTTACAGATGCAAGTATTCCAGTCAGTGCTTGGGGAATTCAAATTCCCTTGCAAGAAGATATTTGGTTTGATAATTAGCCCCTCAATTGCATTAAGATAATTTACATGATCTTTGGGGGACATTTATTGGGATCAGCAGCTAGCAACAAAGTAGTAGTTGGATTTGTTAAGGATGTATTAGATCTTTAGTTGCTCCAAGGGAGGACTGTGAGTAATCTAATGTGATCTGATGGTGTTTCTAGCAAATGCTAATACTCTCCCATGGTTTCTCAAGGGCCTCAATGCATGATACATGCCATACCTCTCAACTGTCTAGAAATTTTCAAAATGTCAATATTTTGCCTCATATTTTTTGTCTGCCCTTCATAAAATGAATGGTTTTCTGGCAAATAAGTGAGGACTTCAATCACTAGATCACAACAAAGATATGTGTTTCATATTCTTCACTAAATGCATGCTAATACAAAACCTTTTATTCTAACAATTTCCAAAGTTTCTAAGAGCAGTATTTAAAATCTGTTGCTGATTTTGGGTATGTCCCCCAATTATTTTGGCTTTGTCCAAAATTACTGTGCTAAGAGTTTGAGAGGTATGCAGGCACATGACTAATTGATTGATGTTTCACAATTTTTGAACGTAGTTTATATGTATATTGAAATATATAATAAACACAGCGGTTTACTCTAAACAGTGGTAGAGATGAAGTGCTGTCTTTGCATGAAACCTTGTCTCAGTGACAACACAGATATGAATGTGTGTTTGAGTTGCAGGAGGGCCTCAAGTTCTGGCACCTTTCTTTTTTAGACTCCTAGCACTGAGGAGGGCTACCATGATAATGTCCAAAATTGGACTTAAGTTTGCTATGTAAGAATGTCTAATAGGGAAGCTCTGCCTAAAAAAGTCAGTTAAAGGGGCAACAAAGGCTTTAACCAGTGTGCAGAAGCCTTGATATGAGAGATCTAAGCCATTCCAGGTAAAATAGGAGGTCTTATCTACCATCTCATCCCAAGCGAGCACATACAGTATCCCCTTAGAATGACACCAACTACTTGGCTAATTATTAAAGCCACTTATCTTGTCTTGGTATATAGCCATCATTCTTGGTGAAGGCAAGACACTACTCAAGACCAATGTCTTTCCTGCCTCTAACACATGCATAGTGAGTTCTTTCATGTGTCTCTACCCATCCTTCTAGGTGGAGGTCCTCACGTAATTCAATCCCACATGGGCCACCACTACGTCATAGTCATATTTGTCTGGTTTAAGGGACCTTAGGCCCCTGTGACATTATAGATCCTGGCACCAGAAAAGCAGATTACAGTCACCCTGTTCTTGTTCAGTCTGGTGACTGTGGCATCTGTATGCCTACGGCTTTTGCCTCTGTGGCAGCAAACTTTATAAGTCTGTATGTGCTTAGTCCTGCTTTAGTGGTAATTCATGGGTGATCTGTGTGAAGTTGCAGTATGTGGGAGTGGGAAAGGGGTAGGTTTTGCCTGGTAGAATGAAGGCTAAGAGCTTTTAGAGTGTGTTCTAGGAATCTTTAGCAAATGTTTCTTTATAGCCCCAGCATAAGTCATAGGTTTAGCAATGAGTTGTAACTAATGTTGCTTTTATTGTTTCTCTGTCTAGTCTATTCTGTTTTCCATGTGTCAGATCAGAAGTTATTAAGGTTAGTAAATCATTTCATTTTTTTTTTGTTACAGATTGTTGCTTGGTTTGTTGCATCTTTCCATAGTATAAATAATAAATCATTAATCCACTAATTATCTCCACTTGCTGATAACTACACTCTTCATGCACCACTCTCCCTTCCACTTTTACTTCCTGTACTAAATCCTCATTTACCAGACCTCCATTCTCAGCAAGCCTAATACATATCATGCCTTAATGCAAAGACACATCTTGAATTAGCCTAACATACACTCAGTACATAAGAACTATTACAATGCAATAGTAATTTAAAATATTACAGCAAAGCAGCTTTGGAATTCTTAGACCCCTACCTCTGAGATGACTGGAATGGAACTGCTTTAATGCCAAGACAAGTACTTAACTAGTCCAACAAACCCTCAGTACATAAGAATTAAACTAGGGTTTATTACTAACAGACTACTTAAACAGCAAAATTTAGTGCAACTATCTATTGGAATTGCTAATATAGGCTTAAAGACCTTAGCTAAAGCAGGTATAGACTGTTAAAATTAATTTAAAATCGTCAAGAAATGAAAGTTATCTTTCTCTACATAATGCAACTATTACATAACTTTTCCAATATGATATGCTACTTATCTATTGCTTAATGCAAATACTGAACATACCAATTTATCTTCCACATTTCCTTCTTATATACAACAAGATGTTTGCATTTCTGTAAATGCTGTATATATCTGAAGCTTGGAATCTTCGGCTATAGCCTGTGCATTCCCCTGTCAACTGATGAATATCATTCTATTGCACTTAAATACTGAACTTTTTGTTATTGTTTGTACTATCTCCTAACATATCTTCTTCTTCTTTCGGCTTTATCCCGGTTAGGGGTCGCCACAGCGGATCACCTGTCCGCACATTGAATGGCAGTGGAGTTTTACAGTGTCGAGTTGCCAGCCCGGCACCCAACCTTCCACAGAAGGCACACTCACACGCACACCTAGGGCCAATTTAGAGTGTCCAATCCACCTGCAGCATGTCTTTGGGATGTGGGAGGAAACCGGAGCACCCGGAGGAAACCCACGCGACCACAGGGAGGACATGCAGACTCCGCACAGAAGGCACCCCAGCCGAGGATCGAACCGGAGAACCTCTTGCTGTGAGGCAGCAATGCTAACCACTGCACCACCGTGGCCGCCCTACTATCTCCTAACATATATTTGTTGTTATTGTCATTTTTGTTTCTTTAATCTCCTAGGCAGGCTTGAAAATGGTCCACTTGGATCAGTGTATACCCTGATCAACAAATATAAATAAATAAGTAAATAAATCTACTAAGCACATTCAAAATATCATTCCATCAAAAAAGTTTGTGTTTGATCAGGTTTCTATTACTTTTTTAATTAAATCTTGTTTTGTCATTGCCATAGCATGTAGAATAGCTGATCTACTCTAGAAACTGTAACAAGAAACTAATGCAAGCTATAAGCTGAAAGGCAAATGCCATCTGAAATTCAGCATTTTATCCAGTTGGTAGAACTACCTTATTTGACAAGTAATGAACTATTTCAATTATTTCTTTCAGGTGGATTATTTGAAATTAATACCAATCTCTTCTGGGGTGTAGATTCACTACACTCTTAATTTAAATGAATGTTATTTTCTTTGGAAGCTTAAATAAATTAACACAAAAATAGATAATTAATGATTTAATTTGTAATGGGTCATGCATAACCTCTCCCATGAATTTTTTGCTGTAATCAGGTTTTTAAACTGGTTTCATATAAACATTTGAATGTATGTATAAAATGAATTCTTGTGTTTTTTTTTTTTAAATAGGGGTCTGCTTTCTTCCAGTTAAATAACTATTGTAACTATAATAGTAACAATACCCAACAGTGTGGGTGGCATTGGGAGTACAAAACTTAATCAAGAGGTATTCTATGTATACACACACACACACACATACACACACACACAACTTACAAAAACACACAAACACACTCAAGTAACTTACAAAACACGCACACAAACACACACACACACACACACACGCACGCGCGCGCACACACACACACACACACACACACACACAATTTACAAAAACACACAAACACACAAGTAACTTACAAAACACACACACGCACGCACGCACACACACACATGCACACACACACACACACACACACACACACACACACACACACATAACTTACAAATATGTACACACACAAATACAGACACAGAGTTGTATAGTATTTCGGATCTCACCTAATAATAAAATGCAAGTGACCCAAAACCTTGTGAGCTCTGATGTAAATAGTATACAAGTGCAGTATGAAGGCATATTTCCCCTTTAAGTTTGAATGTTTTTTGGTAGAACATGTATCTCCAAGAATAGAAAGAGAATTTCCTATATTAGGAAGAGCAGGTTTTCTTAATGGCACAATTCAAGGTCTGCAAAAGAAGGGTCAAGGAAAATCTCTGCAAAGTTTGTTAGTTCTTTCTGAAAAGAGATTTGTTTTCCATTGCAGCAGCTCTGAAAGACAATAGAGTAAACTAGAAGACACCAGGAGGAAGCTAGAATTTTTTCCTGATAAAGCAGTCCTAAATTACTGAAATAGAAAAAAGGGTGATAACTTAGAAAGAGATTGTAACCCAGCAATTTTCTGAGGTACTGCATGTGAACGTTTTATTACCCATAAGACATTTTTTAAGTTCTTTTGCATAGTAACATTTTCTAAAAATGGCATCTTTGCTGCCTTTAATATTCTACTCTTTCTTGCTTGCTATGGGTATGTACCAATTTATACACATATGGTTGCAGGTCAATATATTAAATGCTTCCTTTGCCACCCATGAAATGCACTTTCACTTCTAGTCATCTATTGCACTGGTTGATAGAGCACAGGAGTGGCTTTTTTGTGTTGGGCTGCCAGCCCTTTCATGGCAGTAGTGTGACTGTGCAGTTAGTATATACACACATACACAAGGTGTTGGGTGTTGTGACTTTGCCCACCACATTAAGGGGACTTTTTAGAGGTTTAGCAATTACAAATGTAAGGCTAATTTGCTTACGTTTGCAATAATCACTAGTTCCCTTGAAATACATTGAATCGATAGGTTGTATAGTCAAAGTGTTTTTGACTGTTTGTTATTTGACATCTGATACACACACACACACACACACACACACACACACACACACACACACACACACACACACACACATGCACGCACATACACATACATTTATGTGTGTGTGCGTGTATGTGTATGCATGTGTGTGGCTGTGTGGCATTTTGTCGAATGTAGCTTTGACTGAAGGACAAATGGTTGAAAAACATGATTGAAAATACATTTAACAGAAGGGACATTTGATTGGAAAGCCATTTTGTCAAAAAGTATAAAAGTCTATAGATGATATTTCTGGTATCTTTTCAGGGAGTTGTTAGTTGGTATTATACTTTGGTAGATTTTTTGTGGGTTAGCAATGCCCATTCTTATGCTATATCCCACAGATTTGATGATATTTGTGTTAGTGAGCCAGCACTCATTCATTATGTGTGGACTTTTTTCTTTTTTCCACTAGTGTGCAACCATGGACTCAGAATATATAATTATGGAAGATGTGGGAAGACCAGAGGGGCTTGCCCACCCAAAAAAAATGTCTTTGTGGTATATATCTATATATATATATATATATATATATATATATATATATATATATACATACATGTATATGTTGTGTATAACACTTTTTTCATGAAATGGCATTTCCGTCATATCTACCGTCAGTTAAATGTACTTTCAGTCTTTTCTTTCAATGATTTGTGCTTCAGTAAAAGCTCCAGTTGATGAAATGATGCACGTCAGTAAATGTGTATCTACAATAGATATATATACTTGAATATATCTATGCAGGTGTGTGTGTGTGTGTGTGTGTGTGTATACACACACACACAGATATATATATATATATATATATATATATATATATATATATATATATATAGATAGATAGATATATATAGAGAGAGAGAGAGAGAACACAATATATAAACAGTCATAAAAACAATTAGGAGATTGTTCTATGATTATTTGATTTTCACTCAGTGCTATTTATGGGTTGTAAATCAGCTTTCTTGATAATTCAATTAGTAGTAATTTCCTCATGCATTAACTGTAGATTTACTATATGGCAAGCAAAATATCAGTGAGTGTATAGTGAAAACTGATGAGCAAGACATTTATTTATTTATTATTGTAGTGAAAAAGTGTTCACTGGTTTCTTATGTATTTTCTGTAGTTCTGAAAAATCTGCTATTACTTAATGTGAAAAATTACTGCTCTCTGTACCAAGATTGCTACTGAACTGATCAGTGTATTATACATATCCACCAGCATGTGGGCTTAGTTTCCCTTCTCATTGGTCAAGCTCACCCTGTAAAAACTGGCATCATCCACCAAACCCAGAGTGAGCGAATGAATGAAGGCAGCCAAAGTAATTTTACTAAAACAGTGACTACTGTTCTAGGTCGATGTTCACATTTGTTTTGAGTAGGCGCAGGCTATTTCCCATTTGCCTTTGGAAACAATAATGCATATTTTCTTTGATTAAATGCTCACTGTATAAACAATATAAGGAAATGTAGCACATTAAGGGAGTATATACCAGGGGAGATTTGCTTTCTGTCTTATCTGTATACTTCCATTTATCAGCTGTTTCTTTTCTGTTTCAAGGAAATTATCAGGTTGATACAGTGCGGCTCAATGTCATGAGCACAACATAAAATAAAACAGCAGGAAGCTACATAAATGAAACAGAAAGTTGTAGCTCAAAAATTACCATTAACTGTAGGTTTAGCTGTATGATTTTGTTAGGGTTTCAGCTACATTTAAGTACTTAACTGTTGTTTTAGTGCTTACACTGTTCTTGTAGTTTAGTAGCCGCCTATGGCAGATGATGCTGCAACTGTTTATTGGATCTAAGACATATCACAGGAGGATTAATCAGTGGCATGCCACTGAATGAATCCTACTCATCAACATACCGCTTACATTGAAAATAGAGCATAATATGGCATATCACAAAAAACAAAAATAAAATTACAAAAATGCATGTGTTTTTTATGTCAACAAGCTCCTTCTCCTTACACTTCATGTGGCGGCTGTCCCTCATGTACATCCTGATACCTGTGCCTAAAAATTCTGAGATCACAGAAACACAGGAAAAAGGACAACTGAACAAAGTGCATAAGACTCATTTTTGCTTCTACTCTGTGTTTGCATGATCCTATCAAAACCAATAGCAGAGTAGAACAATGCATACCTCATACAACAAACAAAATAATGTAGTGAGTGGTACTTGATTACTGGAGTCTCCATAATCACTCCTAAAATTAGGGCCATACTGTCGTTCATCCAGTCAGGATAAAACAGACAAACAGTTATGGGTTCGGTTCAAGCAGGTTTATTAGATGCAAACACATCAGGAGTGAAGCTTAGTAACTTAAGCTTAAATAAACTTATAAACAGACTGACTACTACACTCATACATGTTAACACTCTGGCTTTTTACTCAAAATGGCACTGCTGCCTACATGTGCTCTCTATTTATACGCACATGCCCTCACTTTGAAATGCTTCTTAAAGTCACAACACACACTCTGTTCTACAACCTCCCTCTTTGAGTAATAATGACAACAATCACTGACATGCAATTGTACAGAAATAATCCTTTGACATGCAGTTATACAGAACTAATTATAAGTGAAACAATCATGTCCAGGTTGCTGTGTATTTTACACTAGATCTGGAAATATGACCTGATTGTGTAACATAAATATTAGGACTGGGTTTAGCAACAGGGACTGTCATTAATGAATGTTCAACTAGAGAAACATGTGGGACATCATCAGGAATGGGATACGGGAACAGGTACTGAGACATGTCCTTCAACAGGAACATCGTCTGGATTGCTGTGAGATCTACAGTCTGCATAGCAGGTACAATGCTGCAATATCAATTCAGACACTGGAAGAAGATGCCTGTGATTTCTTCTGTATTCTATACCCTCATACTCTACCAACTAAGATCTCGGCTCGGCACATACACCTCTCACTTGACCAAGTCAATAAAAAGCCTTTGCTGTTTGCACCCTTATTATCACTCCTTGTTTCAATGGACAAAGAAATCTGTTCATTTTATCATAGCTGGACTTCTGAAATGAATGCTTTTTGAACAGTTGGGCTTTGATTGATCTGGTGTTTTTAGCATTAGGCACCAACAAACTGGAACTAATAGGCAAGGTTGTCTGGTTTGCCTAGACAGATGTCTTTGAGCAGGTGAGCCAAGTAAATTGTCAAGGGGTATATTTCTGAGATTAAGCAAATTCAAGAAAACATTGGTATTGTCAAGCTTTGAACTCTTGACTGTGGATAGTCAGGACTACTGGTAACATAGATAAAGTCCCACTTTTTTGCAAATTTCTGAAATAGCTGACTGGTAAACTGGGCACTGTTGTCGGAAATAACTTTGTGTGGACTACCATGGACTGAGAAATGACATTTTAACTTTGTAATGACAGTACTGGATGTTAGGTTAGGTAGCAGATCAATCTCGAACCAATTCAAATAAGAGTCTACCAACACTAAGTAATGTTGACTGCTCTACTCAAATGTGTCAGTGGCTACTGTTGACCAAGGTAGTTCAGGAATCTGGCTTAGCTGAAGTGGCTCTTTTTGCAAATGCAGTTTAGTACTATTGTATACTGAACAAGATGAAAGTACTTTATTGATATCTTTTGACAGAGAAGGCCAAAATACTAGACCTCTTGCCCTTCTTTTGGTAGCTTCGAAACCTGGGTGGCCATGATGCAAAACTTGGATGTACTCATGTTGTAAGGAAGTAGGAATGATAACTTTAGGACCTTTGAAAATGATACCATCTTCCATCAACTCATCTCTATTAGGAAAATAAGGTTGCACTTCTGTTGTACACAAGATTGCGTCGACGGCCATCCAACACTGATGAAGTGGTTGAGCTTTTGCAAAAACTGGATCAGTCTTTGTATGATCTCTTAGCTTGTCAAGTCTTGTGGTAGAAAAATTATGCACTTCCATGACATCAAAGTCAAAATTCTCTGCATCAAGCTTTTCTGTGGTATTTCTGGGTGATCTGGATAAGGTATCAGCCAGATAAAGAAGTTTGCCTTTTGTATAAACCATTTTGAAGTTGTACTTTTATAATCTGAGCATCATTTTTGTAGTCCTGTTGGAGCTGTATGCATAGACTTCTTTAAAATAGTGACTACAAGTTGATGATCAGTCTCAGTCCGGATAGCTCAGCCAAAAATATAATCATGGAACTTTGAACATGCAAACACAATTGCCAAAAGGTCCTTTTCAATTTGAGCATACTGCATCTCAGTTTGGGTAAGAGTTCTTGATGCACAGAATACTGGTCTGACCTTTTGAAGAATAATTCCCCCAAGACCGAAATATGGAGCATCACGGGAAACAATTACTGGCTTGTGGACATCATAATGTCTTAATGTTAGTGGACTGGCAGTTTTCTGTTTTAGGTCATCAAATGCTCTCAGGTGTTGTTCCAACCATGAGCAGGTAACATTTTTTGTATGAAATCTCTCTTAAAGGTGCTGATAATTCACTGAAGTCTGGTATAAACTTGCCAAATAGTTAACCATACCAAGAAAATGCTGTAAGACTTGGACATTGCCTGGGGCTGGCATCTCAAGAATGGCGGTTTGGAAGGATCTGGTCATAAGCCTGAAATGGTAAATAAATTAAAGACATAAGTAACTTCTGGTAGCCTGAATTTACATTTCAGAGGATTGAGTTTTAGATTCACTTCACATGTTTTTTTCAGAACTTTCCTGAGGTTTCTGTCATGCTCTGCTTCACCATTGCATCCAACTAGTAAATCATCTACTATTATAGTACACAGATAGCCTGAAAAAATTTGTTACATTGCACGCTGAAAGATTTCACTGGCAGAATTTATTCCAAAAGGCATTCTGAGAAATCTGTATCTATCAAATGGCGTATTGAATGCAGTCACTAGTAAAGATTTGTAATCAAGCATTACTTGCCAAAATGAACTCTTCACATCTAAGACAGGACAAAAAGTAGCATTTGGCATGAGGGTAGCAACTTCCTCAATTGTACACATAGGCTGGTGGGGTCCTATAATACTTTGTTTAAGTCTCTTGGGTCAATATATATTCTGATTTCATCTGAGCTTTTCTTATGAGCGACTACCATGGAAGGCACCCATTCAGTTGGTTCTGTAACTGAACAAATAGCACCTTGCTGCACCATTTTATCTAACTGGACTTTGACTCTGTCCTGCATAGCTATCAGAACATTTTTCCTTGGTCTGACCACTGAACTGGCCTCTGGGTCTAATTTCATGAAGTACACAACTGGAAGTTTACTTAGCTTGTCTTCAAAAATATCAGCATACTCTGAGAAAATTGCATTGGTAAAACTGGAACTAGGACATGTGCTTACATGATGGACTTCTTTGGTAAAAGAAAGCAGTTTCATTTTTAAACTGTCTCTGAGACCTAATAATAACTGTATAATGACTGTACAGTCTTTTGAGTATATACAATTGCAAATTGTAACTGTTCCCAGCTGAATAGCATGAAAGCACTACTGAGCCTTTGGTTTAAATCTCTTTACCTCCATAAGCAACAAGCTTCACACAATTGACCAAATTAAGTTGATCACCAGCTCTTACTCTAGCAAATATTTCTGCTGACATATTATTACACTTTGAACTAGTGTCCACTTTGAGATCTGTGGGTTTACCATTAATCAGGACAATACAAAACACTTCATTTTTTCCCAACAAAAATACTGCATTAACCTTTTCACTAACCAGTGATACACCATCTACATAGAAAGTAGAGTTGCAGCTTTCTATAGGATCAACTTGCTTTTTGAGTGACCTTTCTTAATAAATGAATGAAGCTTGCTTGATTTACAAAGCTTTTGAAAGTGGTTCCATTTTGTACACTTGTGGCATCGCTGACCAAATGCTAAGCACTTTTCTCTTTTGGACTCATGATTGGCACCACAACTATGACAGTCAACAGTGAGACTTAACTTGGGTTTTGCTGACTTATCCTTCTGCTGCACTGAGCATGTCTGTTTTACTGAGCTAGTCTGAGAACCTGCTGAAAAGGTATAGGTCCTCCATGGGAAACCAGCAGGGGTTGCAGCTACTATGTGCTTAGACCTGGTTCTGTTAGCCATGTGCTGCATGCTGTCTACGTTTGCTCTAGAGGCTGCTAAAAAACATTCTCTTATCACTTGCAAGCATGTTTGTGTGCCTTTCTGTAAGCTTGAGTATTTGACAAATCGTTATGGCTTTGCTCAACATTAAATCACTGTCTAGAAGCAAAATCTTTCTCACTGCAGCATTATTAACACCACACACAAGCCTGTCCTTTATCAACTCATCTTTCAAATCACCAAATCTGCATATTTTAGCTTTGCTTCTCAAGTCAGTAATGTAAGCTACAAAAGTGTCTCTTGGCTTTTTGTCTCTTGCATAAAATAAGTGCCTCTCCAATGTAACAATTGTTTGGGGGTTACACATTTCTCTAAATTTATTTTTCAAACACTTAGGCATCCTCCCTTGATTCAGCTTGTACAGCAATATGACAGTTTTCCCCTTCTCCTGCATATACTGCTGGTGCATACACAAATGAACGTTCTCTTTCAATGGCTTCTGACCCCCACTAGATTAAACAGAATAAATGCCCTTGTACACACATCTATATCAGAAAAAGCTGCTTGTATGAAAATATCATATTCCTTCTCAAATGCTCTCCAATTCTCTGCAATATTATGATCAAACACAAGTGGACTGGGTCTGCAAAATGCCTCTGCCATGCCAACATATAGTAATAAAGACCCTTAGAGTTATGTATAAACATATACAGATATACATTAAAAAATGTATGCCATAAACATGTAGTTATGCTCAACACCACAATAGAATCTCTGAAATAACTGCACTTTGTGAAATAAATCTCCATAGCACAAGAACACTTTGAAATCACTGTTTTGCAAAACCACCCTTATCAGTGTAAGAAACACTTCAAAATGCAAAATAACTGTACACAGCACAAGAAACCCCTCAAAATAATTGTACTTTGTGAAATAACTCTGTACAGTGTAAGAAACACTTTGAAATGACTGCACTTTGTGAATGAATTGTACACAGCACAAGAAACTTCTCAAAATGACTATATTCTGACCACACTGTACTTTGCATAAAGTAAAGTCTTTGAAATAATTACACTGCAATAAAGCACACACTGCAAACACATTGCACACTCTGAGATACAATATTTGAACAATTCTAGTTGTACTTTGAATAGCTTTAGTCACTATCAAATAGTACCTCATATCAAAAAACATGGTTGTTTACTAAAAAAAATGTAGTCGCTTTGCTTTTCCATGCTCATTTTACCCCTTTATTGTACTCATTATGCTTGTTTGACTTTTAGCATGCTCATCATACTTTTCTTGTGCTTGTTTTACTTTTAACATGCTCATTATGCAAAAAAGAAGTAGTTCTAAATGCTCTCATATGTATTTTGAATGATTTTATCAAATATCGTGGTTTTGAACATTTTGTTTAATCAATAATACATTTTGTGCTTTTTATTTGATTAATAATGTGTTTTGTGCTTTGCGAATGCTTTGTATCATTTTCTTTACAAAATAAATCATTTATGCAAGTTTTTTATTCCATGAAAGTAATTTCTGAGGTTTTTCAGTCATTTGAGCATGTTGGGACAAAACATCTAACACCATGTCTTTCAGATACACCACTCCTGGTACCATGTCATTCAGGTATGCTACTTCTGACACCGTCTCATTCAGACATGCCACTTCTGACACCATGTCATTCAGACATCACGCTTCTGACACCATGTCATTCATCCAGTCCAGTCAGGATAAAACAGATGAACAGTTGCGGATTTGGTAAAAGTAGCTTCCTCAAGCAGAAGAAGTTATTTAAGATGGCGTGCACTGCTTTCAATTATCTGATGAAGTCTTGGAGGTAACCAGGATGACAGAGCTTCATTTTTTTTTACAGACTTTTGTACATTTTAAAGAATGAGTTGGTTTATTAATAAAATATACATTTTAAACCTGTTTGGTGCTGCCTTCCTTCCTGTTTGGTCCAAAGTGCAAAAGAAACAAAAAGACATTTGTTCCTATGTAAAGAAAGGTGGATAGGACACAACAGATAAAACAGGATGATGCCAATGGTTTCTGTGTTCCTTTTAAAGGAAAAGGGTGAAATCATCTGTTTAACAACCAGGGCACTGTAAGTGACCACCAAGCTAACAAAAGGCATTATGATAAATAACTCTAGTATGTCATGTGGAGGGAAAAAAGGATAGTTCCTTTGAACTTTAGGACTCTGCTATACATTTGCAATTTAATGACTGCAACAGAGATTGTAAAAGTACTGCCTACTTTAGTACAGTTATTCATATGGAAATTACCTTATGGGGCTGGTAAGAGTAGTCATAATTCTTAAATTAGTTCTATGTTGGGACTAGATTCTTGCATTAAAGATTTGCGCCATTTCTTTCAAAAAAAAAAATTGGGGGGCACAAAATGCCAGAAAGGAATTACCCATCACTTCATTATTATTTCTAATTTATAAACAAGTATTTAGGTGGGTGATGAAATGGGGGCTTACATTTTTCCCTAAGGAATTACTCTAAAAAAGTTTGTATTATTGGGTTCTCTCAAATTTGGTTTCCTATTTTTATAACAATGTTTGGCATGAGTGCCCCATTTGCTCCACCATAAGCTTTTTGAAGTCTTTTTTGAAAATGAATATGTTTGTAATCAGAATTTCTTTCTGTGGTATGTCCTTTATTATTATGGATGCTTTAGTCATTTGGTCTTTTTCTGCAACAGGGCTGTTACGACCCTCCACTGGACCAGTAATCAAGGAGCCTCAATTCTCACAACTGGCAACAGTGGGAGAGATTCACTGGAAGGATAACAAATACATATACAGCATTTCCAGATGCAGCTGTCTGCATCAACTGCAATTTCCCTTAAGAGCATGCAGAGACAACAGTCCAGACCTCCAGATCCCCAACAAGGCTCCCCACTGAGACCTTAGCCAGGGTTCCAAGGCAACTTCTCCAACACTCTGTCTGCCCAACCAGTGCTTCGTGTCCCTGTACAAGTAGCTGACATACACACACACACACACACACACACACACACACACACACACACACACACACACACACTTTGAGATTTTGATTTGCACACACACTCACACCTGTGAAGCAAAGGTTTGCTAGCTATGCCCCCTTGTCCAGACTATAAGGTAGTTTTCACTGCCACCAGAACTCTTCTGCCAGCTACCTTAAGGCCCTTAACAAAGGGTGTCCAAACTTACTGTATAATATTAATATTAATACAAATGGTAGTCTGACCAATAGCAAGGCTATTAGGAGTGGCCCACACAGTGTCACCAAATAAATATGCAAGTACTCTCAAAACTTAACTATCTCTGCACAGATCAGCAACAATGAAAAGTTTAAATATATTTAATAATAAATAACAAAATAATAAGACAATGCCAAATATATATATATATATATATATATATATATATATATATATATATATATATATATATATATATATATATATATATATATATATTCACAGTGACAGAGTTCAAAACCACAGGAAATATTTAAAACAATATTGCAGGACAGTCTCAAATAAATAAAGAAGAATATCTAAACTAAGCTTCGCTATATTCCTGACTACATCTAAGGGAATTTTACTACAACCTAAGAACATACTAATAGAGCAAGGCAGATGTGGTGAGTGGATCTTGTTTTCAGGTCCAAGACAGAATACAGAATGCCCTCTCTCACTATGAGGCTTCTTAATTTAATATCTAAAATATTACTGCTGGGTTAGCTTGCAGAATGGCAACATTTCTGGTCATCTGACTTCTAGTTCCCAGGCCAAAACCCTCATAGCTAGAAGCTATCAGCATTTAGCATCTACCTGTAAAAATATACAGAAAAGGGCTTTTCCTCCGATCTTTGACAGATGCTGGAAGTCATAAAACAATTGTATTCCTTCATGCTTTAAAAGTAGCAATTAGTTTATTCCAAGGACAATACAGAAAGCTTCCTATCACAGACTCTATGTCTCTAGCTGCATTGAAAACTTGAGAGGTAGCCTCTTTATTGCATCCTATAAAGTATTTTAATTTCAGATATTTTTCTAAAATTTACTAGACTGAGGTTAACCTCCTGTATCCCTTTTCCACTGTTAGAATATATACATTTAAACAGTTACAATATTGCATGCATATTTCTGTTTTCTTTCAGTAGGGCATACTGTGGATACATTTTAAACATGGCACTTTTACAAATATATTTTCAAAACAAACATCTGTAGGAGAGTTTGTCAGCGGGGTGCTGCAATGTCTTCTGTAATGCTAGTGCTAACTCCAGAAAGAAGTTATTGCAGCAACAATTCAGATGGTATAGGGATTGTAGGAACACAGTAGATAAGGAAGAGATTGTGCAGCATTCCAAGGAATATTGCATAACTGAATATGGTTCATAGTTTCTTAGATTAGTACTGTGGTGCTTTGATCAATGAAGTAGAGAAAAGGTTAAGAAAAACTGAGGAGTCAATTATTAAAGATATCTTGGTCTAAAGGTTTATTCAGAGCAAATTAACATTTTTTTCATGTTGGAAAATGCCATAGTGGTACCTAGCCCTGTGGGTATTGTTCTATATGTGGACATGTTAAGAGAACTTTTGATAAAATTAATACTGTACATTTTATTACTATAGTTTTTTATGTATAATTAATTGTAAAAGAATGACTTGTGCTATGACATGTTCCTGCAATCTACTTTACACAGGACTGACTATAAGAAAGTTTAATGTTAGACTGTAGAATCATGTCATAGATGTAAGAAGCAAGAAACTGGAAATTTATGTGGCAGATCATTTAGTAAATAAACATTCTGATAAAATAAAAGGACTTTAAACAACAGCATTAGAACAACTTAAACCAAACATTAGGGGAAAACTATGAATTGAGAGATTATTTACTACATAATATGGGGAATAGAAAAGTTATGCCATGCCTGGCACCCATGTCCCCTATGGACAGAGGTAGCTTATACATGACTAGCACTCAATGTCCTGTTTGGATACATGACATCATTATTCTTCTGGAAAACTTGGATAAGCTTAGAAAGACCCACTGGGTCATTAGATTAGTAATGATTGTGATGATTATGTGACGTAGTGCCAGCTGTGACAGGGAGAGTAGGGCAATGCATGTGTAAAATATGCCAGCATAGCTAGCTGGAGTTTTGTAAAGAATTATATGTCATTTGAATATCAAACTGATGTGTACAGATGATTGTGTTAAAAATGTATTTGTAAAGTTGTTTCTGTTAAAAATGCATCAACAGTGGGTCCTGCTGGACAGAAAAGAAATATACTGTATGTCAGACTGTATTGTTGTAACTGATGAAATGTATATATTTTAACAGAAGATACTGGAAGGGAAGGGGTTACGTTCAGCCCAGTTAACCTTAAGAAAAGCAGCCTGGAATTAAATTACTTGGTTTAGGTCATAAAGATTTTATCTCACAAGTCTGAATGCAGCCAGAAAATTATTCTCTGCAGGAAGGGTGAAAGTGTTGGAATTGTTTTATAGCTTGCAGATGCTGTAGTAAGCCTTAGCTAAAGTTCTGTGTATTGTGACACATCAGTGCCACATGCTGGCTCAGTTTCTAGTGAGGGGTAGTGTGGAAACCACAGAGTCAAGTGACCAAATGTGATGTCATACTGTAGCCAGCAATGAAATTGTATTTGAATACTAGTGGGAGATGTGATAAGTGCACTCTGTTTTTGGACCTGACAAGAGAAACTCATCCACTTTCATCATCCCTTGCTTTAGTAAGTAACTAGGAAACAGAAATTCTTCAGTCAGTTAGAAAAATATTGTGAGATTAGCTAAATGTTTATTTTCTATATCTATCTGAGTCTTTCCATCAGTGTTGTTTTTTGTATTTCCTGTGATTGAAACTCTGCTGTTTACTGTAAATAGATATTCAGTATTTTCATGTATTTCTTTTATTATTTATTACTAAATATATATACAACTTTCATTGTGGCTGGTCTTTAAAAAATATATATTTAAACATTTGAGAATACTTGCATTTATTTAGTGTCACTGTGGCTCCACATTCCTGAAAGGTTTGCTGCTTGGTTAACAGTACCATGTGTATAAGTATTCATTTTAATAAATGTAATTGAGTACCCTTGTAAGAGCCTCAAGGTAGCTGGCTTTGGCTGTTCTAGTGGCAGTGAATCTACCTTATAGTCTGGGTGAAGGTGATGGAATGGGTAAGGTGTGCCAGGTTTTCCCAGGTGTGTGTGTATATGTGTGAAAATTTAATCTGAAAGAGAGTGTGTGTGTGTGTGTGTGTGTGTGTGTGTGTGTGTGTGTGTGTGTGTGTGTGTGTGTGTGTGTGTGTGTGTGTGTGTGTGTCAGCTACAAGTACTTTGAAAAGGGACACTGAGAGCACTGATTTCACAGAGAGGTTGGTGGAGGACTTGGTTTGGAACACCCTGTTAAGTTCTCAGCTCTGTAGTGGTCAGTGGGAGTCTTATATGTGGCCTGGAGAGAAAGCCCAGCCCAGGACGGCAGTGTGCATTCCCCGTGTGCTCTTAAGGGAAATTGTACTGGCTGCAGAGGACTGCATCTGGAAATACTGTGTGCGTCTATTTTTTTCTCAGTGAACATTCCCCACCAGTTTATTTTTTTCTCAGTGAACATTCCCCACCAGTGTGTGTGGTGAGGATTGATACTCCTTGATCACTGGCCCAGAGGAGGGATGTCACATATTGGTGAGCAGCGGTGTGGATATTAATGGAACTTCTGTAGCCTGTAAGCAGTTGTCACTAAAGGTGTGTGTACCGTTAGCAGCCAGAGTTTCATACAGAGTTTCATTTTTCATAACAGCTTTATTTATTTATTTATTTTGTTTGTTTGTTTAATTTAGTCAGAGAAAGCAGGCAAGGATGTCAGCAGAGGATTATGGCAAGCTGATAATGAACCAGTTGGCTAAGGTTTGCAAATCCAAAGGACTGGTACATGCCAGCCAGACTAAAGAAGAAATGATTGCAGCCTTAGTCACAGCTGCAGCACAGACCAGCAACCAGGAAGGCAACTAGTCTGGTATAGAAACAGGACAGTTCATCTTTTCCTCAAAGGACTTAAAAACCCATCTGGAATTAAAGAGATATGAACTGTAGGCAAAACATATGGAATTAGAATCTGCAGAGAGGCTGCAGCATTTGGAGGCTGAAGAAAATGAGAAGCAGTGTCAACATGAGAGGGACATGCTGACTCATCAACAGGAACATGGAGGTGATGGGGAAGGGAATAACTGAACTCCAGAAGCAACAAAGATCAGTAAATTTCTTCCACAGTATACAGAAGGTGATAATTTTGACAGTTTTAGTCATTTATTTTATTTATTTATTTACATATTTTTGACTGGGAGTATCTGACTGGAAGTAGCTCTATTTTCAGCGGAGGCCCTGGGAGAAAAGCTCCACAGTTAAAATATATAAACAGTAGTTACATTGGATTTACATAGCAATTAACAATTTGATCAACATAGGAATTAAAAATTACAAACATAGTTACAGATGAAGAACATAGTACATCAGTTCCTGCTGTATAATAAGTAGTTAGGCTTATGAACATCCGATTTTGCTATAATCAAGGTAGTTAGTGGGGTGGAAAGAAAGGTAGTGGGTGGATGGGGTAGGTGATATTAGAGGGGGAGTTGCAAGAGCATAGCCAGCATGTTTTTAGGTGCGCTTTTACTAAAGTTTTGAAGTGGGTGCATGATGGTACAGAGGTAATTGTGGGTGAGAGGGAGTTCCATAATTTGGCTATGGCGCAAGAGCATAGTGTTTCCCCAGCAGAATTATTGGCTTTAGTGATCTGTAAGTGATTTTTGTTGCTGGATCTTAGCGGTCTGGTGGTCCGATAGGGTTGGAGTAGATTATGAAGGGATCAGACTTTTAGTGGATGGTTTACTAGTTTGTGGGCAAGTGAGAGTTGATACCATTGAAGGAGGTGAGGGAGTTCAAGCCAGCCCAGTTCAGCAAGTGAGAGACAGTGGTGACTACGGTAGGATGCCCCTGTGGTGAATTTGGTGATTTTGTTGTAGCAGGTCTCGAGCTTGTTTAGATCGCATTGCCTTAGGTTGGTATATATTGGAGAGGCATAAAGTAGGGTGGAGAGAAGGTGGGAATTTGCTATTGAAATCTTTGCTGCTTTGGTGAGAATTTGCTTATTTCTGTGTAATGCCCCTAGTTTTTTGTGGACTTTTTTTATGTTCATGGATATGTGAATGTCAAATTTTAGTTTGTCTGTTTCCACTCATAGCAATTTGGTGTATTCTGTTGGCGTATAGTGGTGTTGTCTTTTGCTGTGATGTTAAAGTGAGAGTTGTTTTGAGTATGTTTGGTGGGTTGGAAGATGAGTAGTTTAGTTTTGTTTGGGTTGAATATTAATTGGGCATCTGATAACCAAATTCCAACAGAGGAAAAGGCTTCCTGTGTGATTTTTTGCAGTTTGGGTAGGGACTGGGCTGAGCAGATGATGGTTGAGTCATCTGTGTAGTGTATGAGTATGCCATGTTTGGTGGCAGAGGCTAGATTATTGGTGAAAATAGAGAAGAGTAGTGGTCCAAGGATGGATCCTTGGGGAACCCCTATAGAGACAGGTAGTTGGGGAGATATGTCATTCTGCCATACAACGGATTGTTGGCGGTCAGACAGGTAACTCTGAAACCAGTTGGTGACTGATTGAGAGAAGGATAGGTTATTGAGAACAGATATGAGATGTTTGTGTGGGACCATGTGGAATGCTTTAGATAGGTCTAGGAAAGTAGCAAAGGAGAGATAGCCATTGTTTTCATGCTGAAGGATAGTGTTAGTAAAGGAGAGTAAGGCAGTGGTGGTGCTATGGTTTGGTCGGAAACCATGTTGAGTAGTGGAAAGGAGGTTGTTAGTAAGGAGGTAGTCTGAGACCTGAGACTGAATGCATCTCTCTAGTATTTTAGAGAGTGGAGAGAGAATAGCTATGGGGCAGTAATTTGTTAGTTCTGTGGAGGGGCCGCCTTTGTGGAAGGGAATTATATGTGATACTTTCCATAGTGTGGGAACGTAACTTTCTGACAGAGATCAGTTAATCAAGATGGATACTGGGTAGGCTACAGCATCAACTGTGATTTGTAGGTATTCACATGGGAGGTTGTCTGCTGCTAATTTGGTGGGCTTAAGTTTACTTAAGAGTTTTTTTTTTATGTTGGAGGTAGGAACAGGCGAAAAAGAGAAGACAGTGGGGAGATTATTAGTTGAAGGTGTGGGTTGGAGGTGACGGGGGTTGTGTTGTCTAGCTAATGATAGTATGGTTTGTGTGAAGTGTGTGTTGAATGAGGTAGCAATATTTTCAGAGGAAAAAACTCCAAAAACAAAACAAACTGGTAAAAACAGAAAAAGCAAGCAGACTGTAGGTACCCCACACCTTTTAATTGTGAGCGCTTTCGTCAAAGCCAATGCTCCAACTTCTTCAGACAAATTCAAGACAACACATAAACTTATATATAAGTCCATTAACAAATTAGATCCAACTAAAACAATTAAGATTTGTACTCATTAAATAAAATCAGTTAATTAACATTATTAGTACAATGCCTCTAATACAATCTAGATTAAAAACTCTTATTCATACAAGTATTATAAAATATATATGTATATATATATATATATATATATATATATATATATATATATATATATATATATATATGTATAATTAATATTTAATTATTTATACTTTTAAAACTTATATATATATATATATATATATATATATATATATATATATATATATATATAATGCAAATATGTAAACAATGCAAAAAGTTTGTTGTGGATACTTATTGCAAAAATTTAATGGAATATCACAAATAATTGTTACTTCATCGTATTTAGTTATTACCTCCAAACCAAAACAATTCTTGGAAGATATGTTCAAGGAAACATTCAGGGTAGCCCCTCTTTAGGAACATAGATTTTAATAGTTTGCATTCTACTACATTCTACTACATAATCATTATCAGCAGAGACCATCCTAGCAGCCCTTACCACCTGTCCTTTAACAACTGCCTTTTTCTGGTGGTAAGGGTGACTGCTCGTGAAATGCAAAAATGCATTTGAATAAGTGGGTTTCTGATATATGGTAGTTCTATTACTGTAACTACCCCTTTCCAGATGAAACACGTGTCATTTTGGTATCTAGTATACCAAACTACGTTATCCTGGAACAGGTTATTATTAAATAAAAGTACCCTCTCCCAGTGGCCATAACGCAGTTTGCGAAGCTGCTACCACAGGGCGATCCCATCACAATACCTGTTTTTTGTAAAAATAATTCCCCATTAAAATCATTAAGTTATTGGACAGAACTACCTCTAGGAGGGTTACAGTAATAGAATATTTTATTGTAGCAATTACTGCTTTGACTGACTTTTTGGAATTCACCTTTCAAGTGGGGATGGAATCCTTCAGTTTCTTGGATGTTAATCTATCAAAGGATAGGATCAATCGCAGATATAGAACTACCATATATATGTTTCCTGGGTGCACCTACCTGGTGCAGCACCACGTGGATACTGGATCCCAAAGACATATCAAGCAGACTCTATACAGGCTGCCTGAACACGTGAGACAGACTCTGAGGGAAGAGATACAGGAAATGTTGGAACTGGGAGTAATCCAGGAGTCCAGCAGTCCCTGGGCCTTCCCACAGGTGCTGGTACTAAAGATGGAAGGCAGCACCAGGTTCTGTGTGGACTACAGAAAACTAAACAGTCACACAGAGTCAAATCCTTACCACATGCCTAGGACAAATGAAGCATTAGAGATGCTGGGTGGGGCTAAGTATCTGACTACTATTGCTCTGACCAAGGGCTATTGGCAGGTGCCCTTGACTCCCAACACAAGAAAAAGTTCAACCTTTGTGACTCCTTTCAGAAAACAAGTTCACAAAGATGTTGTTTGGGATGAAAACTGTACCAGTGACCTTCCAGAGGCTGGTAGATCATATCCTAGCAGGAGCAGGAGATCATGCTTTTGCTTACCTGGATGATATTGCCATCTACAGCCATTCCTGATAAGAGCATCTTCAGCATGTCAGGAAGGTCCTAGGCAGACTGCAAAGGGTAGGGTTGAAAATTAAGACCAATAAGTATCAAGTGGATATGGCAGAGGTCTCCTACCTGGTACATAGAGTAGGGAGTGGTAAGATCAGGCCAGAACCTGCTAAAGTGGAAACTGTTCAGGTATGGCCTGCCCCAGTTACCAAAAAGCAGGTAAGGGCATTCTTGAGGACAGCAGGGTACTATTGGATGTTTGTTCCCAATTATAGCGCAATAGTTGCTCCTCTGAGGAGGAAAAACAGGCCAATTAAGGTTGTGTGGACCCCAGCCAGCAATCAGGCATTACAAAAGCTGAAAGGGGCTTTGGGAGAACCCCCAATGCTAGCCAGTCCAGATTACAGCAAAAAATGTGTTGTGCATGTGGATGCTTTAGACCACAGGGTGGGGTCTGTGTTCAGACAGGTTTCCTCAGAGGAGGGACAGCACCCTGTTGTATATCTCAGCAATAGACTCTATCCCAGGGAAGAATGTTATGCAGCTGTAGAAAAAGAATGTCTGGCCATAGTACGGGCACTGCAAAAACTTCAGCCCTAGCCACATGGAAGGAAATTCACTGTGGTTACAGACCACAAATCCTTAACAGGGCTACAATGAACCAGCCAGCAAAATGCCAAGTTATTAAAATGGAGCTTAGGGTTGCAGGCATATAACAGTATTGTAGTGGGGTCAGCAGTGCCAATGCAGACAGGCTCTCAAGACAGGTTATGGGTTAATGTGTTCCAGACAGGCTTATTCCCCTCAAGCAATGTTCCTCCACGGTCACTTGAGAAACTACCTTCAGTCTTCAAAGGGGGGAGAGACGTGATGATGTGAGGTAGTGCCAGATGTGTCAGAGAGAGAGTAGAGCAGCTCATGTGTAACATGTGCCAGCATAGCTAGCTGGAGTTTTATAAAGAATTATATGTCATTTGAATATCAAACTGATTTATACAGATTCTTGTGTCAAAAATGTATTTGTAAAGTTGCTATTGTTAAACATGTATTAAGAGTGGGTCCTGCTGAACCAAAAAGAAATATACAAGTATGTCAGACTGTATTGTTGTAACTATTGAAATGTATATATTTTAACAGAGGATACTGGAAGGGAAGGGGTTACGGTCAGCCCAGCTAACCTTAAGAAAAATAGCGCAAAATTAAATGACTTGGTTTAGGCCACAAAGGTTTTATCTCAAAGGTCTGAATGCAGCCAGATAATGTCTTATTATTTTCTGCAGGAAAGTTGAAAGTGTTGGAATTGTTTTACAGACTCCAGATGCTGTAATACACCTTAGCTAAAGTTCTATGTGTGTATTGTGA
Source organism: Protopterus annectens (assembly GCF_019279795.1). NCBI lineage: Eukaryota > Metazoa > Chordata > Ceratodontiformes > Protopteridae > Protopterus > Protopterus annectens. Next base: position 856,685,070 of record NC_056737.1, on the reverse strand, counting down.
CACATTGGTGCCAGACCCTTACCCAGTTTCTAGTGAGAGGGTAGTGTCAGGTGACCAGATGTGATGTCATCTGTAGCCAGCACTGAAATTGTATTTGAATACTAGTGGGAGATGTGATAAGTGCACTCTGTTTTGGACCTGACAAGAACCACTCATCCACTTACATCTTGCCTTGCTTTAGTAAGTAAGTAGAGATCAGTAATTCTTCAGTAAGTTAGAAAAATATAGTGAGATTAACTAAATGTATTTTTCTGTATCTGTCTGAGTCTTTCCATCAATGTTGTTTTTTTATATTTCCTGTGATTGAAACTCTGGTGTTTTTTGTAAATAGGTATTCAGTATTCATTTATTTATTATTAAATATATCTAAACTTTTCATTGTGGCTGGTCTTTTAGAAAATATTTAACTTTGAGAGTACTTGCATTTATTTAGTGGCACTGTGGCTACACATTCCTGAATGTCTTGCTGCTTGGTTAACATTACCATTTGTATAAGCATTAATTTGTGGGTACCCTTGCAAGACCGTTAAGGTAGCTGGCTTTGGGTGTACTGGTGGCAGTCTAGGTGGAGGTGGCGGAGCAGGTAAGCTGTGCCAGCCTTTCCCATGTGTGTGTGTGTGTGTGTGTGTGTGTGTGTGTGTGTGTGTGTGTGTTGTGTGTGTGTATATGTGTGTGTGTGTGTGTGTGTGTGTGTGTGTGTGTGTGTGTGTGTGTGTGTGTGTGTGTGTGTGTGTGTGTGTGTGTAAAAATCAAATATCAAACAGAGTTTATTTGTCAGCTATTTTGAACAGGGACAAAGAGAGTACTGATTTCAAAGAGAAGGTGGCAGCAGACTTGGTTTGGAACACCCAGCAAAGGACTCAGCTCAGTAGTGGTCAATAGGGAGTATTATTTGGGGCCTGGAGAGAAAGCCCAGCTCCAGGACTGGAGTATGCTTTCCCTGTGCTCTTAATGGAACTTGTACTGGGTGCAGAGGACTGCATCTGAAAATACTGTGTGTGTCTATTGTTTTTCTCAGTGAGGCTCCTTGATCACTGGCCCAGAGGAGGGACATCACAACAATCTACAAATCTATGAATCTATAAAAAAAGCATTTTAATTTTAAAATTTCTTACCTTAAAACTAGTGGTCTTAATAAGGAAATTGAATGGAAATATTTGAAAAATTGCAAAATGTCTTTTATTAGTTGGTTTTAACTGCCCATGTTTAAATGTGGTTTGTTTCGTATGTCCCCTTTTATTAACCCTTAGAAGACATTCCCTAGAATTTCAAAAGAATCCCCTACTCTCATGTAAGCTCTTACTGCTACAAGATGCAGGTTATGTGACTACATAAAGTGTAGGTCAGAGACAAGTTCAGCTGCAATGAGGAAGACCGCAGTATCTGCAAACATGTATGTCTCGTATCTGGTGTAATTATCACTAGTGCTAAACAGTATCTTTCAGTAGTAATTAACACGGCCCATGCATCATGTTTGCACTTACACCTTTCATATTCACCCCACACACACACACACACACACACACGCACGCACGCACGCACACACACACACACACACACACACACACACACACACACACACACACGCACACACATATATTTTTATATATATATATATATATATATATATATATATATATATACAGAGATGCTCTCTGTACATGATACTCTCTACTTAATTGCAGATGCACTCATCCATTTACCTGCACACACAGACACACACACACACACACACACACACACACACACACACACACACACACACACACACATTTACACTGCCAAGCACCTAACTGACCTCCCCTACTGCAGCCACCCTGGCAGACACATATTTGCAATCACACACATATAAAGTCATCAGACACTATCCATACCGATGCAGACATGCAAGCACACACACACACACACACACACACACACACACACACACACACACACACACACACACACACACACACACACACACACACACACATCCCCCATCACTACTTCAGCTAAGCCTCATGGAAGACAGCTACAAAATTTGGGTGAACACAGTAGGCTACAAGTCTTCTTCTGTTGGCATTTTCATATGTTCTTATATGTGCTTATATTACTTCATGACAAAGACTCCTTTTTTTACTTGTCCAGCAATAAGACATAGCATTTAGTCTATAAAGATGTTATAAGGGATTTTTTTTAAATCACAGACTCAGAGAATATGCTATGTCAGTCTAGACTGTAATTCACATTAATACATGTAAATTAGTTTTGTAATCCAATTCAGATTGAAAATATTAGAACCAAAGTGTTTGTTTTTGTAATCTTTTCAACCATTTGATTTAAATGTTTCTTTCCTGCTTCTAAGGTGAAAGGACCAGGAATTCCCACAGGGAACATCTCTGCTGCATTGAGGTCAGTTTCTCAAACAACAAGCTGACAAGCACAGCAGATCACAAAGAAAAAAGGTTGTTGCAAAGCTATAGTAATTTTGCTTGTCTGAGACACATTTATCTTGGAGTTGATTATATAAGTTGTGGGGACTGGGACTCAAGTTTGCATTAGAAAATACTGTTTAAAACAATATGCTCATTTGGGAAACAAGCATGCTACTAAAATACAATATGTTAACAAGTTACTTGCTGATAATCAAATTCTTGTCAAAGGACAAACCATCAGACCTCTTCACCTACATGTTGGGGGTCTGTGCCCCAAATGCTCACTATATATTAAAACACTTTATATATAGTCACATAATGTCACAAAGGAGCACCTCAAAGAAGAACACAACTGTTATGGTTGAAACAACCCCTCCCAACACACACACACACACACACACACACACACACACACACACACGCACACACCCACACACACCCACGCACACACACACACACACACACACACACACGCGCGCGCACACACACACACACACACACACACACACACACACACACACACACACACACATGTCCAGTCTGTAATACCCCTAAACATTAACCCAGACAACAGTAATTGTATCCACTCTTGCTCCACACACACCCCCACAAAGAAAACATAGCCATCTCAGGAGCAGCAGACTCACTCCTTACATCTACAGCAACAACCTGCTACTGCTGAAAGATAAATGACCAAACACTTATAATTTTAACACCTGTTCATGTATTTAGAGGCATTCCACAAGGGTCAGAGGGCAACTATCTAAAACATAACAAGGCATCAGTTATTATCATGTAAGGTAACATTCTAGCATAAATATTAGTAACCACATATAAAGGACAGGAAGGCCTTAATGTTCAGAAAATGTTAACAATATAAACAACTTTATTCAGTAATGCTGCTATTCATTTTAGATAACTTGTCAACACATTTTCTTCTCTCTCTCTGTCTCACTCTGTCGCTCTCTCTCTCTCTCTTTCTTTCAATCAGCTAAATCATAGCTTGTATAATATACTAACTGCAAACATATATACATTATATCTTATTGTCTTGATAGTCTTTGCCTTTTACACATCTCTTTACTATGACCAGATATTAACTTAATAATTACTTCTTCTTTTAACTAAAATATCTGTCTTACAAAGACTGCATGTTTAGCCAGGCTGACAAATAATAAATTACAACTTGTTTTCTTTTTTTGGATTAAACTAATCTTCATGCACATCCCTTTTTTATTGCAATTTGCTTTCCCATTAAGTGTCAGTGTTTGTCTCGTAACTGAATGATGTACATAAATGTGTTTTTGGTGCCTTGTTTTCTTTTAAACTTTCAGACTGATACACACATGCATACATGCATATGCATGCACAGACACACACATACAAACATACACACACACACACACACACACACACACACACACACACACACACACACACACACACACACACATTGCATCTATCTCTGAGGTGTAGGTAGTTATCATATTAAGCATCTAAGCTGCAACCCTCCCCCCACACACACATAAAACCACTGCCATTTTAAAAGTGCCTTTTTTAGCAAACAAGAAAACAAGTGAGGTATTTCCCTTTCTAAGCACTAGTGGATATTAAAGTAGTATATGTACTATCAGAAATTTAATAACTTTGATGTGTGTCAAATTAAACTGAAGCAAAAATAGTGATAATGAAGCCAAGAGTCTGTTGGTGCTTATTGTAAAGCAGTGTAGAAACTGCATGCCAGTGAGAAAATGTAACAGAAAGAGTTACCTGTGATAGCCTCAAAGCCTGAATAATTGCAAAACCTGTGTTGGTCCAATAGAATGTATTATACCACTTATGTGTTCTAGTGTCTTTGGGTATCCACAGTCATGGAACTTTCACATGGAGACGAACTTACTATCCAAACATGTATGTTTCAAGCAGATAGATGTTAACCACTCAAGAGTCAGTCTTTGTAGATTATTACGCCTACCAGATACTGTTATCTAAGCATGCATAAATTAGAGGTATTAGGTTATGCCCTCTCCATAAATAGTGAATAATAAACTATGCCAACACAGTTCTTAGCCTATCATAAGGTAGTCCCATGGCAAAACACCCAAATTAATCACCATGGATCAATAATCTGTCTCAGACCACTGGAATAAGGTGGATACCAAATTCAGCCAGGGTCTGTCAACCCAAGCACCTCACAAAACTGACAAATGACTGATGTTGTACATATACACTATATCAGCTAAGTACTCTTTCAGCTCTAGACTTATATGTATGTTTAGGGTTGTTTGGGTATTGCAGAATCATAATTGCATGAATGAGGCAACATAAGAACAAATGAAAACAACACATCTGTTTAATATTATAATGCATGTATATACGTACTGCCTCTTTAAATAGCCAGCAACCCATAATGCTGTGTGTAGTGTGCCATGGGACCTTCCAGTTTCAATTTCAAAATTAATCATGTTCATCCAAAGGACTCTTCTGTGTTTCCTTATTGTAGTGTCTGTTAGTGTTCAGCAGCAAGGAAAAACAGCCCAGAAGATATAGCATATGGTGTACAGAAGTGTTTTGGTGAACACTGGTGCTAGATTGTGTTTTTTATGGATCTATTTAATTTAAAGCATATGAAGATGAAATGAAAACAGAGTTACTGACTACTGTTATATATTTGCAACTGATGAAAAGAAGAAAAATATGAATAATTTGAGTACTTCATTAACAGTAGACCACCAGGCAAAATTTGAAAGCATAATGGTACATATGCTTTTCAATAAACCTACACCAAAGTGAGCAAAAGTAGCATAAATCAAGTGAAAAAAGCCATACAGTCCAAAAGCACATACCTGAACCTTCTCAGACAACACAATTAGTCATTTAATATATAGCAGCAAACTACTGGACATTTGAACAAATTAAAGCTAAACCACTTCATTATGCTTTGAAGGCAGTAAAATTTATCATAACAACAATCTTACCATTTAACCTATTACCATCCTTTATGTGTTGTGTTTAACATATCTGAAAAACAAAGTAATCACATCTATGCTTAGTTGTAGATGATGCAGTTAATGTATTAATCAAATTTAATCTAATTAAAGTGTAACAAACTGAATTTGCACAATAAAAAACAAGAGACAATCAGTTTGTTGACCATAAGAAAAGTTTACCACATATTGTTTATTTTTCACCAGAATCAGGGGCCATAAGTATTTATTTATTTATTTATTATTTATTTCACATTTGTTAACCTGGTTGGTCCAGCTGGGTAAGAATTTACCCTTTTTCAGCGGAGAGCTGAGGGGAAAAGCCGTAAACAGACATACAAATACATACAAATAGAGACAAAGTAACAATATTAAAGAGCAAAACAATATTGTGGATACAATGGATAAGAAGAACATAATGTACTCAATGGAATAGTACATAGCTATATATACAAAAAGTGTAGTAATAGGTTGTAACAGGAGAAACAACAATAATAAATCCAGCAGGTAAGCAGGAAGGAAGTTAAGGTTGTAGGTAATATAATGAAAAGAAACAAGGTATAATTAGATTAGTGGCTAGAAGAAGAAATGTGCAAGCACAGGGGCTTCAGAATTGAGGGAAAGTAGAGTGAGAGTAAAAAGTAGAGAGGGGTGACTGCACAAGGGACTGTAGATCAGAAGAGTGAATGGTGCAAAAGAAGATAGTTGTAGAGGAGGGATGTAGTGAACTAGAGGGAGGGTACAGAAAGAACAGCAGTTGGATAAAGTAAGTTATAGAAAGAGGAAAAGGTCTTATAGATCAGACTTAGTGGTGAAGTGGGTATATGGAGAGGGAGGGGTTGATAACAGGTATATAAAGGGTTGTTATGGAGGTACACTATCAGGTCATGTTTAAAGTTAGGAAGGCAGGTATGACTTCTAATATGGAGTGGAAGATTGTTCCAGGTAAGGGAGATGGAGGGTTTCTAGAGTATTTTACCTATGTTCTTGTTGGGTTTATAAACTTGTATAAAGAGTTTATCAGAGCTGCGCATATGTAACTGAGTGGAGAAATAGAACTAAAGGGTGTGAATTTGTTGAGCTGAAGTATATTTAACACTAATAAATCTGTAAAATTGTGTATAGCAAACAAATTAAAAAATAGTCAAATGAGAGAGATTCAGAAAAATTGATTTGTGTAAAATTAAATTTTAGCAAAAATAGTGATAATGAAGCTCAGAGCCATTTGGTGCTTATTGCAAAGCAGTGTAGAAACCATACCAGTAAGAAAACATAACAGAAAGAGAGGCTGTAATTCTGCAGTTCAAAATAAAAAGGTTCAGTTAAACAGATGCCATGTTACTCCTGATGAGTGTACAAGCACAATGAAAGTTGTCCTGCACTGAACAAAGAATGTGAAAAATGTGTTTTATGGAATCACTTCTCAAAAATATGTACATCAAAGAAAAGGAAAGGTAATGGAAAATAAATACTTTGCAAGTAACTGATTCAAAGACGGGTTCAGGCAGTGTACCCAATAACCTAGAAGCAGAGCAGAAACTGTTTGTGAATGGTACAAATGTGTGTACAGTAGGTGCAAAAGTGATGGCACTTGCAATTACTTCTGAAAAGACAGAAGCAGGAAATGTTGCTAGAAAAGGAAGCACACCTAGAAGGCAGCAGCCTTCAAGTGCACACCCCCAAATGTATGCACTCCTGCCCTACATGCATGGAAGCAGTAGGGTAAGAGGAAAGTAATAAAAATACAAAAAAAAATATTTTTTCATTATATAAAACCAAAATTAAGCAGTATGCAGCTTGTTTGTGTGGTGAGCTACTATGCTTAGTCTGGCTGAAATCTTGAAAATGATCGACAAGTGCTACTGTGATAAACATCATCAAGCTGCTGTAGCCTAGTAGTACTGCCATTGTTTAGTATGTAGGACATGCTTGATTCAAATCCCCCCTCTCCCAATTTACTTAATAAACTTTTAAGGAATTTGAATGATAGATGTCAATCATATGACTCACATATAGCACAGTAGCGATGGAAATATGTAAAATAGAAATGTACAAAATAATTTAGAAATTTACTGGAAAAAAAATAGATGTAAGCAATACTTTGCTAGTGTAAGCATTGCTTACCTGCTTTTAGCTGTGCTTGTCTGGTTTAAGCATTGCTATGTGGATTTGCATTTTAAAACCGGCAAATCAAGAAAAAGTGTGGGAAAGCTGCCCTATTTAAACTGCACAGGCAGGAATACAGCCATAACAATTTGGGATTGCTCATAGCAGGACCAAAATGTCAGGTGTGGGAGAAGGTGTTCGCTTCTGAGCTCAATGTTGGGGCATCCAGGAGTACAGGGTCATGGTTGGGCTCCTAGTAAAAAAACATGATGCTAGGCTGTTGCAGGGCCAGTATCAAGGCTCCCAGTACAAAGCAAAGGCCTGGGACCAGCTTGCATGTGATCTCACCAGTGCGAATAGCATACCCTGGACTGGTGAGCAGGTACTTCACCACCACAATGACCTGAAGCAGAGGAGGGGTGCACTCTTGGACCAGTGGATCCAAGAAGCGCGAGTGCAGGATGTCCCATGTGTCTGTAAGCATGCAGTCTAATGTATCTCTAAGTATGGAAAAAGTTAAACTACTGACTGTGCAGGTGTGATTAATGTGTCATCTCTCCCCATACAGCTTAACTTCTGTGTTAAAATTGAGAGCAGCTAAAAAAATTTATTTTTTATTAATAATCTCTAAGAACAGCAGATGGATGGTGCTATTCTAATACAATCTTCTGAACATGATGCAAAGGAAAGGGATTTTTAAAAAATGTTTTTTTAAATAAATATATATAGTAATTATATATATATATATATATATATATTTTAATATTTAAATTTTTTTTGTTTTTATTATTTATTTTGTGGAAAAAAAAATTAAAAAAGTTAAAAAAATTTTTAGTTTGACTATGAAGAACATCAAGGTGTGTTTTGTGTGTTGAGTTATAATGAGCCTTTTTAGCTTTTGTATTTTTTTAAATTTAATTAAATTAAAAATTTTTGGATTTTATTCAAAGCACATGAGAATATATAATATATATAAAGATTTTATTTTATCTTTTTAAGTCTTACTGATGAGTCTTACACATTTGTGGAGGCAGCATATTTTGTTTTTTTTTTAGCGTTTTCTTTTTTTTTTTTTTGTTTTGTTGTTTTTGGTGTTGTTCTGGTTAAAGTGTTCTGGTGCTCAGCTGGAGGTTTGTTTGTGTTGCTGCGGAGAGGTCCCAGAATGTCGAGGCTCATGCCCAGTGACTGGCCCAGCTGCATCGGCATTATGGTGAGTACAGAATACCTCCTAATATTAGCAGTAATAAATCAAAAATATAGTAATGGTAGTACTGTCTGTACATATAATTGTGTTGTAAAAGTCGGGAATAAATGCTTGTGTCAGGCTGCCAGCGTTACAATGGAGTATTTCCAGCTGATGTGTGATACAGATATCAGTAGCAAACAAGGTACAATATGCAGGAGAGGAATCATAGAATATGTATGAGTATGTCTGAGTGAACCTGCCAAGAAAGTGCCATGTCAGGGCTACCGTAACACTTAGAAATGAAAAGCATTCCACTGTGCAGATCATGCAGGAATAGTAATTGTGGATGTCTGAGTTGTACACAGATATGTATGTCAAAACTAATAAAGGAGATCCCAAACACTGGTGTGCGTCATCTCATTTGTACCTGAAAAACAGAAATATGTATGCCATGCAAAATGCATTAACTGAGGTGAACTGATTTAGCCCTGCTTGTCTGCATACTTTAGAATGGGCATGTCAAATAACTGAAAAAAGCAACAGTACATATTTCCATCAGAATGTGTTGTACTTGTGTGTCTGCCAGCATTGTCCTGTATTAACCTTTCAATTTCAGCTGTATGTAGCTGTGAATGTACTGAAAAATGTTTAAGGCTAACAGGTGCAGACTTAAAACTTACACTGTGTACTCAGGAATCTAAATTGCTATATGTAGTTGCAAAACAGTCAAATATGCAATCCAGCTAATGTGCACGTTTCTCAAACACTGACATCAATGTCTGTTGTGTATGCATAATTTGAACTGAAAATGGGAAACAAATAATCCAACATTTGATAAGAAAATGCTGTGCACAAAAATATGCACTAGATGGAAATATCAGAAGCACCACACAGCACATCTCCAGTAGCTCAGTCTGGTAAGGACTAAGCCTGTAGTTCAATTTTGCACACACACCACGGTTCGATTCCAGAAACTGCCACTAACATATCAGTCTGGTTCTACAGTTGTAGACTGCAATCTGCATAGAAAATGTAATACACTGCAACACATATATTTTCCACACAGGGCACACAGGTAAAAAAATCTGAATAGAAATACTAGTATGATGTGTATAACTATGAAAGGTGTACAATTGCCGTGTTGATCAGCCTCAGTCCTACAAATAGATGCAAACTAGCCATCCACACGCTGCAGTCTGGCCCAGACAATCCCCTCAAGTGTCACACCATCATGGATAGTTTCCTGAGTTGCCAAGAAAGGCACACACAAAGAATGTCACAGTGGATGTATGTCAAAAGCACAACACACACTCCAGGGCCTGCAACTAATATGTGAATCTGAAATATGTCTAGAAACAGCAATGTAATGCACACACAGTTCATCTGCACAGGGCCCACAGGTAAAGTAATCTGTATAGAAACAAGTATGATGCATATAACTAAAATAAGGGTACAATTGATCTGTTGATATGTACAGCTGTTGGTGTGCTGTAGCAGCCCCATAGCCCAGGTAGAGTGTAAGTGTGGTCAGAATGTAGAGTAGTGAATAGTAGTGTACTGACAAATATACTTGATAGCAGTTGTCAATCAAATCTGTTCCCTTCCCCCACCACTCAACTGATCCAATCATCACACTGAAGCCAACAAGGGTATGTTCCTAAATAAACCTCTACTGTTGGGACCATTGTTCCATTTGGTTAATCATGTGTTTAAACTGTGTGCATACTAATATTCCCTGCTGAATAATCATTGTTATTGCCTGCATGACATACCTCTAATGGCATGCTGTTGCAACTCTGAATGCCATTCCATATATGCATGGGTTCTGTTTGCTATGGCACTGTTATAATTGCACTGTTTTGGGTAAATGGGAATATCCATGCATGCTATTTTGACTAATGTCGTAATGTGTTGTACATGACTAACCAGTATTCATTGTTAATTTCCACACCATAGCACGTACAGGAAGGCAGATCCCAGTGGATCCACCTCTCCCACCCTGCCTGGCCAAGGCACCGGGTCCCAGCATATCTGGGACCCAACCCAGACCTCCCTCATCTGCTGGTCCTGCACCACCCTCAGGTGGAACCGTTGCAGGAGACAGGGCTCACCTCCTTGCAAGTGAGCACAATGAGGATGTCACCCAGGATGAGGTTTGTGGCATGGTGCACAGTGTTCTCCAGACAGAGCTGGATGACCTCCTGTACCAGGTGGAGGGCAGGCTGGTGCAGCTAGAGGGGCAAGTGGCCCCTCCAGCCCAGCCACCAGTACAGCCACCTTCAGGGCTGTGAAGGAGTAGTGGTGACTGCCATCGGGTGGGGACATCAGTGCCACTACTACCATCTGGGGGGCTCATGAGCCTCCGATTCCCAACCACCATCCCTGTCAAGGTATTTACCCCACATGTGTCATACACTGCCCCTGTCAGCTGTCTTGTCTGTTTTGTCTGTCTGCAAATGTAACCTTGCCTATCAAACCTCCCTCACCACACTTACCTATAATCCTTGCTTAACATCCCACTCTCACCTTAAAATAAAAAGGGGGCATCTGTCCCAAAAAGAAAAAAAAAAATCACGTCCCATACATAGCTCTGCATTTCGCCCAGAGACATGTGCCCATCACACAATCTAACCCTACCAATCATCCTTATTGTATGATGCCCACACTGAAAGCAGCTGTTGCTGCCGAAGGAATGCAGAGCTATGGTCCTTTCCTACACCTGTCCTGCACATCCCTACCTGTTTCTCATCTAGTTTTCCCCCATGCTTGCCCCAATTTCCCCACTTTCCTATCTCCCTTTTTTTCTTTTCTTTTCTATATTTGAAATTAGCATGGGTTTAAGTGGCTGTAAGCGGGCATAAGTGAAGCTGAGCTCACATAAGCGTTGCTTAGCTCTGGGCAGGTCCATGCAAACCTGTTTACAACTGCTTTAAAGTGCCTTAATCACTCTGTCTCTAACATACCCTGTTCTGCTCAGCAACAAAATAATCAGCCCTTGCACGTCTGAAACCCAAGACCCTGCACACAATAGCCAAAGTGATTTGCCACTAAGCCATTTGAAAGGTACATAAATGTGATGTTTTCTCAAACATATCATGCAGCACAGTCATTCAACAGTAGGGAAAATGCATTTATATATGTATATATATATATATATATATATATATATATATATATATATATATATATATATGGATTCACTTCAGATGATCAAGTTTTTGAACTCTCGAAACTCAGATGATCGAGAACATATGTTTGGGTTTTCAGAAACTCAACCAACAGAAGTGAACCAAAAAGAAAAAACACATTTTCAGACATTGCACCCCCACACCTCCCCCTACTTAAATATACTAACTCCGAGATTGTGCTACAGTGGGGAAAAGGGAAATCTCCCATTCCACGCTTCTACAGACACTACGGAATGGGAGATTTCCCTGTTCCCTGCTGTAGTGCAATCTCGGAGTTAGTATATTTAAGTAGCAGGGGTGCAGACTGCTTTCCCCTGCAGAATCCCTCACTTAAAATACTCACAACACTTATTTAACCCCCCTTCAGATATTTGAGTTTCTGAAAACTCGATCATATGGTCTCGACCATATGAGTTTTGAGATTTCGGAAACTCGATCATTTATATATATATATATATATATATATATATATATATATATATATAAATGTGTATTGCTTTTGCACATTGGATCCACACTCTGAACCTCTCAATGCAAAACATCTGACCAAAGATACTGTTAATGGGGATGAAGGGGCCCAAAATAAGTATCTTTTGTAATTATTGACATCATCCCGTCCTGCACAGCAAAACAGATCTGCCTTGCAACACAATAACCAGCACTTGCAAGTCTTGAACCTCGAACCCTGCACAACATAGCCACAACAAGTTAACGGTTAGTCATTTCAGCTGTAAGATGCCAGGATGATATCACTAACATACCATGCAGAACAGTCAGTCTACCATATGTAATGTACAATGTGGAAACAGTAAACATTCCAATGATGCATATACACACACACACACACACACACACACACACACACACACACACACACACACACACACATATATATATATGTATACACATACATGCACATATAAATATATTACTTCATATGGATTTGTATAAGAAGAGTATATATAGAGGGTGCACAGCATATCAAACAGACAGTATTCCTACAGTTGCCACCTTTTAAAATGGCCAGTGTTTGATTCTTTCATACAAATTTGAATTATTGCATGAAGCATATACCCACACCCAATGCAAAGGACATGACACTACACACTAGTTTGCATACATAGAAATGTTTATTTGTGCACTATTTCAGTTGTTTATGCCATTTCTTATAGCAGGTAGGTGTTTGAAATACATAATAACTGAGTAATGCAACTCTCAAATAAAACATTTGATACAGTAATCTGAAAAACATAACATATGTTGCTGTCCAGGCTACGGCCTTCAAGTACTACAACAGTAAAAAAACACTTGTCTTGAAGATAAGAACCAATCAACACTTATTAATTACAGATGTAGTTCAGCAGCCTCCAGTTATACTCTGTACTCAACCCCTAGGTGGAAAAGTATTAGTTTTCACAATGTAAATGTATCTGTTACATAACAATGCTTAACTTAAAATGTCACTATCACACTGACAAACAGAACTGTCCTTAAGACAGTAAGCTCTAGCCCACCACTGTTCCCATGGTGAAATGTATGAAAATGTACAGCCATATACCATAATGTTTCTTACTACTGATATCCCTTACATGTTGTAACAGCCTAGGTTAAAAAATGTCATACCCCTCCCTCATAAAATGTCTTACAAGAGCATATAACAGTGTTTTACATACACTGACCTCTGGACTATATAAG
>NC_056737.1:856663991-856666491 GCF_019279795.1 Protopterus annectens | reverse complement strand
CAATACTGTGTACATGGGTGCAGGGTGTTCCAGGGGAAGGGCATCACCTACTAACACAGCTCATGCATCCCAGAGATGTATAATGTTGGTAACAGGAATTGTGTATAGCTGCAGTGCATGCTGTTGAGTGTCATATGTCATGCATGTTGGCAGTTTGGTAATGGGAGGTCTGTGTAATATATTTGTACCATCTCATGTGTAAGTGTGTGTGTGTGTGTGTGTGTGTGTGTGTGTGTGTGTGTGTGTGTGTGTGTGTGTGTGTGTGTGTGTGTGTGTGTGTGTGTGTGTGTGTGACAGTGTGTAGAGGTAAGCAATGACATACAGGTCTTAAAGTATGTATTTTGTTTTCCCCTCATAGGTGGCGAGGTGGGTCTGGGTCCTTCTGCAGGCAAACTGATGTTAGTGGCTATATAGATTCTGACAGTGATGATAGGTATGATGAGACACATGCAGGGTTCTCAGGGGCTGAAGCTGTGCCAAAGGATTGACATCCCACTGCTATCTATCCCATCCCCGCACACAGTCACATTGCCTAAACATACCCCATCACCAGTGGCCATAGATGAGGGACAGTTGGTAGGTGGTGGCATGGGACAGGACAGTGTGGTGACTATGGCAAGTGTGTCTGGACACAGCAGTCATAGCCGGATGACTGGTGAGGTACCACAGAGGCAGATGAACAGGGGTGCTCATAGGAGGGCTGCTGGCCATCATGCTCCTGGCAGAAGTGCCACAGCAGGTGTCACCAGATGCATGTTGTGGGCCATCATGGAGGCACAGGCACATATGGAACATTATACCAGACAGAGTCTCAGTCTCCAGAGGGCTACTCATTCTGCTGTTATCGACAACATCCATGATCTTGCAGGTGCCCACCGTTATTTTGCAGAGGTCCTGGATAGATGGTTGGGTGAGATGGTGGGAATCCTCAACCGTGCAATGTCTGTGTTCGAGCATATGGTGGGAGTAGGGCGACAACCACATGGACATAGGTCAGCAACACCAACAGGTGGAGGTCTACTTGGACATACAATAAGTTGCAGCCACTCCCGTTGTGGCAGTACCAGCACTAGCACTGCAGGGGGGTGCTGTCCATACCACAACATAGCAGGCCACGTGCACCTGGCCCTGGCTGGTCCCAACAGGGACACGGATCCAGTGGACATTTGTCCTCCTCAGGGGGGAGTGCCATATCTGGTAATGTACCTGGTAGTGCCCGTGGAACCCGTGGCAGGCACAGTTCTCATGTCCGTGGCCAGAGACAGTGAACTGCACACCCTGCCATGTACGGTCTGCAGCTGTCCAAAAAACCCTGTATAGGGCAGCTACAAATGCTGAACTGCGTGTATGCATATACACACACATCACCAAGAAAGCTAGGGCAACCCCATACCTACACACACTACACCTGCACAGCCCAATGAATAATGAAATCCCCTAACACACACATGATGTCAACCAAATGGCTCAGCCTAGGTCTCTGAAAACCCACAACACACCCTGTGCATATGATGATAACTGTGCCACATCCCTGTCATCCATAACTTTGATGCAGGGACAGGCTAATATGGTTCTGATGCACAGGGTGAATGTAGTAAGGTGTACCAATGTAATGCTGTGTAACATGTTTTCAGCAGGAAAGTTTAATGCTTACATGTCAGGATGTGTAGCTGTCCAGCCATGCTGCATTATAGCTGTTATTAACAATGACTGATTGTGGTATGCATAATGTATTCAGTTTGTGTTGTAGGTGTCTATGTGTCAGCAGGATGTTGGTCTGCTGTTGATGGGTATGCCACTGTGGTGACGCCTTGACTGTGCCATATCCTGAGTACAGATGAACACAAGTGACAGCTCAGTATAACAGTTACTGCATGTGCCACATTGCTGATAGGTCTGAGGTGTGTATACAGTTGAGTGCATGGTGGCTGATGTCAGCAGCCCTTCTACAGCAGACAATGGTAAGTGTACTGGGTGGCACACACCACATGTTTGTATATGACACACACACACACACACACACACACACACACACACACACACACACACACACACACACACACACACACAGAGGCTTTGGTGTTGATGCAATACACAGAGAATACTGTACACATGGATGCACTTACTTTTGCAGTGAACCCATTTTAGCCTATGTAATTCCACCAAGACAAAATAGGAAAAACATCACATCACTAAATAATCAGTCGCTAGTTTAATGTCAATGACGATGGTACTGGCAGGGTATATGTCCCCTTCCCCAATGTAGTGCAATCCTGGAGATGGTAAACATAGGTGTGCTGGTGTGGGTGGCACAGCCCTTCACTTTCGAGAGTGTGAGGTGGTGTAGAACCGCACATAGTGTGATTGACAAGTACTTAACCTGTTAAAATAAACTGTACAGTATTACAGCCGACTAAGCAGGGGGATACACACAACAATAACCCCAATGAGGGTGGCTGTGTCCACAACATCCACACCCAACTACATATACCAACTCCAG